>NW_006399866.1:11263114-11316751 GCF_000299155.1 Elephantulus edwardii | reverse complement strand
GTATCAGGCGCACCTTAGTCTCCAGAGAGACACTGTTGCTCCTGAGTACCTTTGAGAGGTCCCTAACAGCAGACTTTCCCATCGCAATACGCTTTTTGATTTCCTGACTGCTGGTACCAAGAGTGCTGACTGTGGAGCCGAGCAAACTGAAGCTGTGAACACTCTCAATCTCTTCGTCATCCATCCTGACGCTGCTAAAAGTGAGGGATAGGAATAGAAAATTTAAATGGCAGCTCGAGAAGACGTAGCAATTATAATGAAATGTACAAGGAGCTAGAGTTAGAAAAGTAAAAGGAAAGAACTTGCTTGTCATTTCTCAATCTGAAGAACTAAAAAATTAATTCAAGCCCTGGAGTATAGTATACTTGGGGGAAAATACTGAATGACCCAGGAAGCATCAAAAGAAGATGGAAGGCTTTTTCCCATGTATAGCCAAGTTGTGCGGAGGTGGTGATACAGGCACACTCCAGATTCTGCTCCCCCCATATGTAACCCACCACCATGGCCAAGGAAGGCACTGCTGCTGGAGGTGTTATTGATGTTAAGACCGCTTCACAAGAGGTGCTGAAGACCGCCCTCATCCATGATGGCCTGCATTTTGTGAATCCACAAAGCTGCCAAAGCCTCAGACAAGAGGTAAGCCCATGTCTGTGTGCTGGCATCCAACTGTAATGAGCCTATGTATGGCAAGATAGTAGAGATCATTTGTGCTGAACACCACTTCAACCTGAGGAAGGCTAATGACAAGAAACCAGGGGAGTGAGTCGGCCTCTGCAAGGCTGACCGAGACAGAAAACCCCACAAAGGCTGCGTTTGTGTACTTGTTAAGGACTATGGCAAAAAATCCCAGGCCAACGATGTCACTCAAGAATATTTCAAATACAAGAAATGAAATCAATAAAGAACTTGGCATATTGTGTTTCTTTTCTTTTTAAGAGGCTGAGGAGTGATAAAATGGAGATTTAATAACAGACCCTACAACAGCTTTCAATGACTGTAAATTACAACAGAGGATGAGGATGGGATTTTTTTGGTCATAATTTTCTAGGTGAAAGTTAACAAATAACCAATAGATGACTATAGCAAAGATGTAACACTTAAAGAAGGCTGGAAATGTTGACAGCTATCATAATTTATAGTAGAGATACCTTGGGTGAAGTTTGATGGGAACTTTCAACCAGATAACATTAATGGAAATAGACATTCTATAGCTGTAGTATCCCCTATGTATTACAAGTTGGATTAAAATATAATTTTTAATATTAAAAAAGAAAAAGATGGAAAGAATACACAGTCACTGTACCCAAAATAACTAGCTGACAAGGAACCATTTCAGGAAGTAGCATATGCTCAAAGGCAATTAAGGAAAAAGTTCAAACTACACTGAAGGCACTGGCAAAAACTAAGGTCTCAGGAACTGATAGCATACTAAGTGGCATGTTTCAATAAACACACGAAGCCCTGGGCATTTTCCTAAGGCTGTGCCAAGAAATCTGGAGGATAGCTACCAAGCCCATTGACTGGAAGAGATTCATATTTGTTCTCATGATCAAAAGAGGTTATCCAACAAAATGTGGAAATTATAGAACAGTACCATTAATACCACATGCAAATAAAGTCTAGCTGAATATTATTTTTAAAATGGCTAGAACAGGACATTGACAGAAAACTGTCAGATATTCAAGCTGGATTTATAAAAGGTTACAGCACCAGGTTCTATCACAGCTGATATCAGATGGATTTTGGCTGAAAATAGAGAATACCAAAAGGATGTCTGTGTTTTATTGACTATGGATGGGCATTTGATTGTGTGGATCACAACAAATTATAGCTAACTCTGTGAAGAATGGGTTACAGAACACTTAGTTGTGCTCAGGTGAAATCTGTAGCTAGTTCAAGAAACTGATTGTCTTAACAAACCAAGGGAACACTGCATGGTTTAAAATCAAGGAAGGAGTGTGTCAGGGCTGTATTGTGTTGTCCAAATTCATTCAATACGTAAGCTGAGCAAAGAATCCCAGAAGCTGGACACTATGAAGAAGAATGGGGGATCAGGAGCAGAGAAAAGACTCATCAACAACCTGCATTATGCAGATGATACAATGTTGCCTATTGAAAGTAAGGAAGGCATAGGGACTTGCTGCAGAAGATCAAAGCCTTCAATATGAATTATATCTCAAGAAAACAAAACTTCTCACCCACAGGCAACATCATGATAGACTGAGAAAGGACTGATGTCACCAATTATTTCATCTTACTTGAATCCACAATTAACACCTTGGGACAAGGAGTGACGAAATCAAGACACATGTTCCGGCGAGCTCTGGTGGCCTAGTGGTAGGAAACTGCACTGTAATCCCAGAGGTGCGCGGTTCAAATCCACCAGATGTTCTGCTGAAGAAGGAGGAACAATCACCTCCTGTACCAGTCAGATCCAATTTGACGGTACACACATAAAAAAAAAAAGACACATGTTCCAATGGGAAAATTTCTCCAAAGTGCTAAAGGGCAATGATGTCAGTTGAAAGACTAAAGTGCCACTGTTGTAGAATGGGACTGTCCTTGGGGTTGGGGAGAGACTGAGTAAGATGGGTTCAATAATGTATACTGCACTGAAAGAGAGGAGGGAGAAAACTGTTTAAAAGAGCTATATAACTAGGTATTTCTGTCATCACAGGAGACAAGAGCGAGGGCTACATGGTGGAGGGGATCTGGGGGAGCGTTGTAAAACAATGAAAGAATCTTTTCTTTTACTTTTCCATAATTTTTGGACTCATTACTTATAACTTGTTAGTCAAATTTGTGTCTTCTAGGTTGCAACACCCCCATGATACATCTTCAAGGATATGAACATGTACGGCCAAGCACAATCAATAAGAGTGCATCTAAATTCCAAAATCAATCTCCATAATAGTCTATGTGTTTCCTACTGCCAAAGGGGCACTTTAGAGTAGTGAGAGAAGATCTTCACCCTGAAACCCACAGGGTCCCTTTTCAGCAGGAAGTAGCTAAGAGAATACGCCATCCCCTTTTCCTTATGACTCAGGGTGAAGTCTCTCTCAGGGAGGAGTGATAGGGAATGGCAAAGGACACACTGACAAAGAAGATTAATCAGAACTGGCTTTGACAAGCACTGTGGCATTTGGACAAGAACAAACTGGGAGGAGGGTAGAGAGAATAGTGCAACAATGAATGAATGGAAACCCAAAATCTCTGTAAATGTTGATGAAAATTAATAAAATATAATTATAGAAGAAAAAAAAAAAGAAAGAAAGACTAAAGTGCACCTGATCCAAGCCATGGTCTTTTCAATTATTTGCTATGCATCTGAAAGTTGGACAGTGACTAAGGATGACAGGAGAATCAATACCTTCGAATTGTGGTGTTGGAGAAGAGTACTGATATACCATGGACTGCCAAAGAACAAAGAAATAGGTCTTAGCAAAAGTGCAACCAGGGTGCTGTAAGAGGCAAGGGTGGTGAAACTTCACCATATATACTTTGGGGGCATCCTTTGGAGGTGCTAGTTCTTGGAAAAAGAAAAAGTGGAGGGTCAGTGAAAGAGAGAAAGACTCTCCAGAAGGTGTACTGACTCAGTGACTGGCTCAAGTTATACCAGAGATGACGAGGATGGCACAGGACAGGGCAGGTTTCAGATCCATAAGGTTGCTATGAGCCTCAGTTAATTTGATGGCACCTAGAAATAACATGGTCTGGTATAGGACATGGTCTTTACAATCACTTGTTATGCGTCAGAGAGCTGGACAATGACCATGGAGGACAGAAGGAGAAATGATGCTTTTGAGCTTTGGTGTTGGAAAAGAGTACTGAGGGTGCCATGGACTGCTAAGAAAACAAACAGATTCATCCTGGAGTGGGTTAAACCGGGCTGCTCCTTGGAGGCAAGGATTCTGAGACTTCGTCTGACATACTTTGGTCATGTTGTAAGGAGAGACCGATCCTTGGAGAGGGACATCATGCTTGGCAGGTTGGAGGGCAGGCGCAGGAGGGGAAGGCCCTCTAGGGGATGGATTGATTTGGTGACTGGGGCAATTGGGATGAGTGTGTCAGGGACAGTGAGATTGGCACAGGACAGAGGAGAGTTTAGAGCTGTTGTACACAGGGTCGCTATGAGTCGCAAGCGACTCGACGGCACATACCTTGCTTTTTTATACTTATGTTTATTGCTTCTCTCTTTACAAAAATATAAGTATGATGAACAAATATTCTTATTTGTTTGGTTTACTGACTGGCACTTAGTAATGTATTAATAAAAGGAATGTGGTGGTCAGTAAGTTTTTCAAGGAAACAGTATGTTCAATATATCCAACAGTAGGAAACACAGAAAAGGTACAAAATTAATATAATTCCTTCATTCACTCATGTATTTTATTACAGCTTCAATGTGCTAGTCATTGAGTATGCAGTGATAAAAAATTAAGTTCCACTTCTGTAACAGCTCTCTAAAAGTGTAGTCTGAAAAAAAAAAGTGTAGTCTGTAGGGAGCTGCGCTATTAACTCAAAGGCGGCGGTTCTGAGATGGCTTGAATCCACAAACAGCTCTGTGAGAAAACTATTGACACACTCATCTTTTGCACATTTTAACATCCCAAAAGCTCACTGGAGCCAGCTATGAATCGGTTTTCAATGTGAATAAAAATAATGTACTATACTCATTTAGTCATCACCCTATAATAGTTTGGGCTCCCTGAAAGCAAACAGTGATTCTAACCTGTAGGGGCTAAATAAGGTTTTAATTGATGCATGACTAATAAAAGTATATAACAACTGTGAATAGTATTCTACAATAGCTTTATTAATTTAATCAATGACTAGAAATGCTATTTAATCCTCAACATACTCATTAATTGTACAAAATAGTACAGTAGAATTTTTCATTACAGTTTTTCTAAGCTTCTTCCTCTTAAATTAATTTTCCAAAATGTCTATGATTTAATAGAGGATTATTAGCAAGTCTCTCAAAGTATGGAAATTATGCAATTCAATTTACTAGTAAAAAACTAAAAATAAAAAGAAAATAATTTATGAACTTACCTTTTCCTCCACTCAGTGGTTTTAAGTAGAGTGCCAAATCTTCTACACATTTCTTCGCAACCTCATAATGTTTGTTCTCACCTAGATTACTACTCAACTTTATTGACTGATGATCTGGTACCTTAAAAAAACAAACAAACCTGCAGAAATACACTTAACAAGCCTACCTTGGTAACCTTGATGATTTTAAAATTCTAACAGAGATACATCATAGTTAATTAAGTAAAATTAAAACTATATACTTAGACTATTTTACAATAATAAAGACCATTTACAATTATTAATAACAACTAATCTGGGTGGATTAATACAGAAGGGGAAAATGCAAGTAGTTAATGCTAATTTTTGGGTTTGATTATCATGCTATGGCTACAAAAGATAGTAAGTACCACTAGGAGAAGTCAGGAAATCATAACAGTTCTCTCTCTAGTATTTTTACAAAAGTCTAAAAATATTTCAAAGTAAAGTACGAGGAGAACGGGCAGAGATTTATTTCCTCATAGCATTTAATATTGTTTTATTTATTGTGTATATGGTCTGTTTCCCAATGTTCTGAATCAAAGGTCAAAACCTTGATTATCAATTGTAGTTCTTCCACTTTCATGAATTATCTTAAACAGATGATTAAACTGCTTGTAAAGGAAGAGGGAAATTCATTTCCTAAAGCTATTATAAAAAATTCACTTAATTTAACAAAATTATATAGAGTGCCACCAAATGCCAAAGAGTTTTAAATTCCCTGGATATATCAATAAGCAAAAGAATCCTACTCCTGGGGAACTTACATTCTAGTGGCAAGAAAATCAGCCAATAAATAACACAATCAGTGAATATTTTCATAGATATTCAAAGTTTATCAGTATAAACTATACAGTAAGGAAGAGAATTGGGACTGCCAGAAGGAGTTGCAATTTTGATTGGAATGGACAGGACAGGCATCCTGAGAACCCTGACATTTGAACAAAGACTTGAAAGCAGATGAAGATTAAGAACTCTAGAAAGGGATAACAGTAACTACAGAAACCCTGAGAGAACCTGTCAGCATAACTGAAAAATGACTCAAAACAAAGTCACTGTCTTGGAGTTTGAAATGAACTCAACAGCTGCCCCCCAGCAAATTTTCACAGGATGTAAATTGTACTAAAGAAGATTATCCCTGTAAAGACACAGTGGATTTGAACTGTCAGAGAGGCATGGCCTTTAGGTTTGTAGAGCAACTCCCTATAGACTACGCAATCAGAGCTTTAGAGATAACTAGGAGACCAGTAAAAGGAGGAATGTGGCATTAAGATTGGAGGAGGACTCAACAACCTGTTTGCTGAAATGAGGAAGGCCTGAAGCATTTGCTGCATAAGGTCAAGGAGTGTAGTCTGCACTATGGATTAAAGCTCAATAGCAAGAAAATGGAAGATTCTCACTACTGAGCCAAGAGGCATCATCATAATAGATTGCGATGATTGACAATTTCAGCTTGCTGGTTCCACAGTCAACACTCTTGGCACCAGCAGTCAGAAAATCTTATTTCAGGGTCCTCTCCAGTATGCTAAAAAGCAACAATGTCAGTCTAAAGACTAAAATGTGTCTGATCCAGGCCATAGTATTTACAATTACTTGTCATGCGTCAGAGAGCTGGACAATGGCCAAAGATGACAGAAGAATTGATGCTTTTGATTTGTAGTGCTGGAGAAGAGTACTGAACAAACCATGGACTGCCAAGAGAACAGGTCTGTCCGGGAGAAGGTGAAACCAATCTGCTCCTTGGAGGTAAGGGTTTTGAAACTCTAGCTCACATATTTTGGGGTATGTTTCTAGGAAGGACCAGTCCTTGAAGAACATCATGCTTAGAAGGGTAGATGGATAGTGCAAGAGAGGAAGACCCAGGATGAGATGGATTGACAAAGTAACTGGAGAGATGAGGGTAGGTATGTCAGAGGCAGTGAGATACGCTCAGGATAGAACAGGGTTCAGAGCTACTGTGCACAGGGCCACTGAGTTGTAGTCAACTCAAAGGTACATAAAAACAATAATAGATTAATACTGTTTAAGCTGAACGAGTGTGGAGAGCAACTATAGGATATAAAATTGAAGAGGTGATAGTGCTCTAGTGACCCAAACTTGGCATCTTTCCTTGCTGTTTGAATTCATCATTGGCTCTGTGAGAAAAAGACAGGCAATCTCCTCCAATGCAATCTACAGCCTCCAAAAATCAGCTGCAGGATCAGGTGAATTGGTTCTGACTTGAGATTAATGGGTTTGGATTTATAGACTATTTATAGACTATTTAAGAGACTGTGATCAATATTTGCAAGGGACATTATATAATATCTGACTTAAAATACCAAACCAAACCCACTACAATTGAGTTGATTCTAATTAATAGTGACTATGGAACAGAAAAGGGAGCTCTGGTGGCTTAGTGGTAGGAGTTGTACTGCCAACCCAAAGACATGTGGATCAAACCCACCAACTGCTCTGCGGTAAAAAGATGGGAAATTTCCTCTTGTATGATTTACAGCCTCAAAAATACACCTGCAGGATCAGATATGAGTCAGTTGTGATTCAACAGCAATCAGTTTGGATTTATAGACAATTTAAGGATTGTAATTAACATTTATAAGAAGTATTACATAGTATCTGACTTATAACAAAAAAACCCCAACAAACAACAAACTTTTGTGCAATTTACTGCCTCTGAAAATCCACTGGAGGGTCAGCTATGCATCAGTTCCAACTCAGTGATACAGTACATAACAAAAACATCAATTTAGGAGAAAGGAGAACTGCCCCATGGAACTTCCAAAACCGAAGTCTTTATGGAAATCAACCACCACATCTTGCTCCTGTCTGGAAGCTGGTGAGTTCAAACTGTTGACCTTCTCGTTAGTGGCCTAATACCAAACTACTTTGCTACTACTGCTTTTTTTTTAAAGAGTTATAAGTTGAATCTTTATTTAAGTCTCATCTGCCAATTTAGCATTTTAAAAATATGGAAGACTTCACGAATTTGCATGTCATCCTTGCACAGGGCCCATGCTATTCTTCTCTGTATCCTTCCAATTTTAGTATATGTGCTGCTGAAGCTAGTACCACAACTGCTTCTTACATGACTTATTGCAGACAATAAATGGTATAGGTAAAGACTCTATTGCCATAGTACATAATATACCAGGCTGCTAATCACAGGAGAAAAATGAGCAGTTCCCTATCATGAAGATTTACTGCTTGGTAAACCTGAAAGAATGTAGCTATAAGTTGAAACCAATTTTATGGCTGTGGGTAATATTATTACGAAAAGTATACAGTACTTTATGTCATATCTAAAGCCTCAGATTTGCAACAAATAACTATTTTATGCCTATTAAGTACAAAATGTAGTCAATTAAACTATAACACACTTTGTGTATCTAACTTCATTATAAAGCTTGAAGAAACTTTGTGTATTAAAAATTTTAACTACCAAGATACTAAAAGAATGAGGCACTTTACCTCACCAAATTTCTAAATTTTTACATGGAGGAAAATCTTTACTTTCTTACTTTTTAACATGTAGGACATGATGTCTAGAATTTCATCTTCTTCACCTGAAAAATGAGGTAACTACTACTTGAAGATTTGAAGTAAGAAGCTGCAATAGTAAATGTACAAAGTAGGTCCCAGTTGTGCAAGCTGTAAATTTACAGTCTTTCTCTGATTCAGGAACAAGATTATAAACTCATTTTACATGAGCATAAAAATATATAACAAAAAAAAACCCCAAACCCCAAACCACCAAGCTTGGAAGCAGAAGTGGCATCCACTTCCAAAATGGCTTGCCCCCAGAAACTCTATGAACATGGAGAAATGACCAAAGTTATACACATGTTCAGGTCTTTCCTTCACAGGGTCACTATGAGTCGTCTATGACTCAACATCACTTAACAACAACAACAACAACAAATGGCTTACTAAATAAAAATCCTACATAGGTATTATTTTTTTTTCATTTTCAGTATTATTCTCAGTGTCAAATACAGTTAAAAAGAAAACAAAATACCTTAACTGGGCATTGCAGCTGTCTGACACTGGCAAACACTTGGACTACATTTCTTTTCAAAACTAATAAATGTGTCAAATTTTATATAAAAAATATTGCTTATCTATTGGGGGGGTATAAAAAATATTGCTTATCTATCAAAATCACTTATTAAACATAAATTTTGACCAAACACACATAAAATAAAAAACTGTAATAGGAATTTAGAGTCCTGCTTAATGTTTTCATAGCATTATATATAAAAAAAAATCTTGCAAAATAACATAAGCCAAACTCGCTGCCATCACATAAAGACCAATACTGTATAACACCACTGTTACAAAACAGGACAGATTGGCAGAAGGGAGTTTGGGAGAGAATGAGATAGGAGTGGAAAGATAATAAACACTGCTTTAGAACAGATGAGGGGAAAACTGTCTGAAAAGAATATATGATTAGGCATTTTATGTATGACAACAATCTGGAACAAGGGATGCATTGCGAGGAAGGATGGGAAGATGTGCAACAATGAAAAAATGATAAAAATACAATATGAAAATAAAAATCTAAAAAAAAAATCAGAATCAACGCACAGCTGACATCCTAGAAGGTTTCCAGAAGTCATAAATCACATGCATGAGAGTAGACTGCTCATCTGTTTTTCACTAGCTGGTGGATTCAAAGTGCCAGAGAGAAGCACAGGCTTTGAGTCAACAGCTCAACTTTCTACAGACTTTGCCACCGGAGCTCCCACCAGACTTCAGAATATAGTCATGAAAAGAAAATATACTGAGAATATTTCTTCTTTGTTTTTCAAATACCACTAAATGTATTTTGCATTCTCTAATAGAGCTCTGGTGGCCTACTGGTAAGAAGTTGCACACCAGCTGCTATGCAGGGGAAGGATGAGCAATCTCCTCCCATGTGATTAGTCTCTGAATACGTGCTGGAAGGTTAGCTATGGGTCAGTTCAGACTCAAAGGGACACAACAACAACAAGGAACAAAATTTAGTAATCATTACATATATTAAATTAGTAAAATCTTGAAACCTTACCTGGGCTCCAACTAACTGGAGAAGTGCAAAATTGACAGGAAGCACATCAATGTCTGTGTTTATGGCAGTCTGGTCAAAAGGACAAGCTTTTCGGTGAAGTTTATTCAAGCAGGTCTTGCAAACAGTGTGTGAACAACCTAAACTGATGGGTTTGTGCACATTCTCATCAAATTCATTATAGCAGATTGGACAGGACAGAAATTCTGTCCATTGAGCTGCCTGCACAGGCATTGTGGAAGCTTGATGCTCCAGTTAGCAGTCTAACAGATCATTATTTTGCTGTGTAGTGTTTTATGAGCTAGAAAGAGACAAAAGTAAAATTAATCATATAGTTATCATTAACATTTCATTGTTAATTGCTTCAGAACCTAAAACACATTTAAATAACTTATATGCTTTGAATATATTTTTAAATTCACAGAAAATTTTTCCAGAATACTTTAATAGTGTCTCTTCCAAATAAACTCCATTTTTATAGCAATTGCTCACATTAACAGTCATAACAGCTCAGTACAATTCTGTATCTTTCTTAATGACTGTATCAAATATGAAGATTAATGTCCCATATTAAATTTTTAGGAACACTGATTTTTCTAAAAAAGATGATTAAAAGCAAATAAGGTAGCTCTGGTGTTGCAGTCCATAGGGAACTGTGCTACTTATCCCAAGGTAGCAACTCTCTGGTGGTCCAACCTCATCAGCATCACTAAGGAAAAAAGGTTGGCAGTCTCCTCCAATTAATATTTACATTATAAGAAATTAGATAAGGAATTGCTGTCAGAACTGACTTAACGACAGTGACTGAATAGACAGTTTTGTTTTATTGGTTTTTTTAAAATTTATCTTATTATTTTTATGCGTGTACCATCAAACCAACTGGTACAGGAGGAGACTGTCCCTCCTTCTCCAGCGGAGCATCTGGTGGATTCAAACCGCACACCTCTGGGATTGCAGTGCAGCTTCCTGCCACTAGGCCAGAATAGACAGTTTTGTAGTGTTTCAAACTGCTCCACTATTAACATGATACCTACTGATTGTGAGTCAATTCCAATTCACAATCAGGCTCCCAAGGTTGTAAATCACTACAGGAGCAGACTGTGATTGCCTGTGAAGTAGCTTGTGGATCAAAACCACCAATCTCTTTTAGGCTTCAACATATAATCCATCATGAAAACTACCAGAGCTCCTTACATGCTTGATAGCTTTGTATTACAATATTCCATGTTTTCAGGGAATAAAGTATCTCAATTTTCATGTAATTAATGCTTAGAAGTAAAAATTTCTATTAGAAATTGAAGTCTTTTCAAATGTAAAAAAGAAACTTGTGCACACCTATGTTTATTGTTGCTTTGTTCACAACAGCAAAGAGTTGGAAACAACCCAAGTGACCATCAAAAACGAATGGATAGAGAAGCTGTGGTATGTTATGCAACACTCAAAAACAAAGAACTCATGAACTATTATACAAAATGGGTGACCATGAAGGACATTATGCTGAGTGAAATATCTCAGTCACAAAAAGAAAAGTACTGCATAATAACACTGTTATAAAAGAGGACGGAAAAAAAAAACATAAAAGAGGACTGACATGGGGGGTGGGGGGGGAACTAAGCAAAGAGGGGATAAATAATGTACATGGCATCGAAACAGATGAGGGAGAGAAGTGTATAAAAGGAATATATAATTAGGTATTATTGGCATGACAAGAGTCCAGAATTAGAGCTGCATAGTAAAGTGGTCTGGCGGAAGAGGGGGAGCTGTATAACAATGAAAGAACTTTTTTCCAAAGAAAAAAGTAAACTGTGGGTGGAGGGGGGTAGAGAGGCAGGGAGGAAAATGTGCAACAATGAATGAATGGAAATGCAAGTTTTTTACAAACTTTCATTAAAAAAAACCCCACAAAAACAAAAACAACAAACTTGGACTAATTCCCCTTCTTACTGAGATATAAGGAACTTTCTACTTTAAAAAACATAAAAAACTTCCTTCACTTTTCATCAGTATCTTCTTCAATAAATTCTAGATTCTTCAATTAAGATAAAAATCAAAAGATAAAAAACTCAAACTCACTGCTGTTTAATAAACTCTGACTCACTGTAACTCTCCATCTGGCTATCAATATTAACAAGCTGACTGTCTTAACTTTCTCCAAGGAGCAACTGGTGGGTTCAAACTGCCCAACTTTGTGTTAGCAGCCTCAAACATAATGCCCTACCTATCACCAGATCTCCTTAAAGAAAACGAAACTTCATCTAAATCATAGAAGCAACTGATACATTCCAATAGAATTTTTAACTACTGTGTTTTCTCATGTTTTTTGAGATACATACAATCAAATGCCTTTGCACAGTCTAAAAGCACAAGTAGATATCCTTCTGGTCCTCTCTTTTGAAGCCCCAAAGCATCTGGAATTATCAATGATTTCTAGTGACAAGGCCTTCTCTAAATCTAGTTTGTATTTCTGCCATTTCTCTGTCAATGTTCTTGCCATTTTTGGATAATTTTCAGCAAGATTTTCCTCACATGTGATATTAATGATATTGTTCAATAATCTCCACATTCCGTTGGAATGAAATGAGTCAGTTGTCCAGGGAGCTGTCCTCCAGATTTCTTGGAATACCTAGTGAGCACATTCAGGGCTGCACCTCTTCACTAGAATATGGTATTCCATCAATTTCTGGCATTATTTTTTGCCAACGTATTTCAGAGCAGCTTGAATTTCTTCCTTTATTACCATTGGTTCTTGATCCTGAAAAGTTCTGTGTTGACCATTTTTTCCCTTGACCAATTCTTTCTGCATATTCCTTCTATCTTCTTTTGATTCTACCTGGATCATTCAAAATTTTGAATCACAGCATCTTTCAAGCACTGCCAACCTGAAGCTTTTTTTAATTTGTTTTTCAGACTTCTCAGCTTGAGAAATTCCAACCGAGTTCTTTCCTTTTGATTTTCTCACTCTGGCTCTTTGCACATTTCATTATAATATTCTGTTTTGTCTTCTTGGCCCTCTGAATCTTATGATCAACTTCTCTTCCCCTTGTTTTGACTTCATATTATTCTAGTACAACATAACACCACCACCAACAAAATATTTTTCTCATATAATATGCCTACATAAATTATGAGCACATGCATAGTACAATGGAAACTAATGTATAAAAAGAGGCTTTGTAGTTTGCAAAAACTTAATATGTTCATTATTTGCATGAAAATACACATGATGAAGCTGATACTCATTTCTTTAAAAGCATATTATCAATTTTTACTACAAAATATTTTAAATATCAAAAAATGATAAAACCCCTAATTTACTTTAAAAAGTATGATCTAAATAAATCATGGACATCTGAGAAGGAGGGTGAGCTCTGGTGGCCTAGTTGGTAAAGAATTGCTCTGACACCAGAACACAATTCAAATCTACCAGGTGCTCCACAGGAGCGATTTCCCCCCATGGGATTTATAGCTTCTAAAAACCTACTGAGGGTTTCTAACTCACCAGCACACAAGATTCTAATGGATAAAATTTCTATATCTATAGGAATTTACTTGAGAATAAGGAAACATAAATTGCTAATATAATGATTATAATTATTGACAAAGTAAGTATTTTTCTTAAAGATTCTCCCAAGATTTAAAATTGAGATAGTATGGTTTTAAAGATCACAATTATAGATGTCTAGAGGGATGTTTAATAAAGAAAACCATTTTAATTAGATAATTTTCATTAATTAATTGCTCAAATTTAAGGTTAGAAAGATGAATAATAGTAAGAAAGAAATGATTCTTTTTCAAGCTAAGAATGTAAAATCATAAATAGCAACAATAAGAAGTATCTTTCCTATGATGCAAAAGTAAGCTGCATAAATAAAAGCATTTCATTTTCTGTTATTAGTCCATTATGAGATTATGAATCTTGTTCAGGAACATGGCACCTGATTTTCAAATTCCAGAATAAAGTTTGTCTTTTTCATCACTATATGAGGAAAAAAACAACAGTATTTTACAATTATCTTTACAAAAAAACATTAACACTATACTAAGCATGCAGGATGGGGCAAAACTAAGACCTGTTGTTACTAAGACACGTTATGTTAGTTATACAGGCTTTGTCTACTTGATTACACCAAACAATAACAAGCTTAGAGCTCAGATGTGTTAATTAAAAGAATCAATTTTTATTCTAGTTCATGCACGTAGGAATTAAAGTCACTGAAAGGGACTGTCAAGGCAGCTCCCAGAAAAATAGTTTGTATCAACAAATGGCATTATTTTGCAACACAGATCATATTAATATTACTGTTTTATCATGTTAGGGAGCTCTGGTGGCCTAAGAATCTGCACTACAATCCTAAATGCATACAGCCTGAATCCACCAGTTGCTTCATGGGAGAAGGATGGGTAATTTTTTTAGTTCTGACTAAAGGAACAAAGGTAATCAACAACACAAATACAATATATTTGTATTGCTGAGTGATATTTTCATTTATCTGGAAATATTTCTTTAGTGTTATTTGTGCAAAAAAAAAAAGTACTATATGTACTAAGACAAACATCTGACATGAACAGTTCCATTTCAACTTAACTACAATTTGTATACAATAAAAAAGAGACTAAGGAATAGTCTTTGTAATTTGGCAATGTCTGTAATAGTAATTCTCAATTTAGAAAGCTTAAAAAGAATTCTTTTGAGGCTTAGATTATTTTTAATTCAGCACTGGTAAAATTAAGTTAAGTGGTAGGACTGTGGAGAGGGACATATTCAAAGCAGCTCAAATCAAGAGGCCAGCAGCAATTTTTGAGCAGGGCACTGTTGCCTGTGTCCTGTATGGGTCAAAATCAAACAACAAAAGTTCTGGCTGCTATGAAACATGCAAGCTGCCATTGTTCTAGTCAGCTATGACTAAATGTTCTAAAGCCATGGCAGAAAGATTGCTTTCTGGAGGCAGAATGGTAAAGGATTTGGCTGCAGGAAAATTTTGGTGATTTGAACCCATTGCTGAAGTATATACTAATGGTTCATATCAACAAATGGCATTATTTTGCAACACAGATGATATTAATATTACCGTTTTATCATGTTAGGGAGCTCTGGTGGCCAAGTAGTAAGAATCTGCACTACAATCCTAAATGCATACAGTTCAAATCCTCCAGTTGCCCCATGGGAAAAAGATTGGCAATCTCCTCTAGTCGATTAAACACCTCTGAAAACCTGCTGGAGAAAACTTCACAAGACAAAGAGTGGCAGTCTTCTCCCACACAATTTAGAGCCTTAGAAACCATGGGGGTAGTTCTGTTCTATAGGGTCACTGTAAGTCATAACCAACGCAAATGGCAATGGATTTATTTGTCTAGGTGGAATTTATGTTCTAAACTAAAAAAAAAATAAATGAAAAGAAATTGTAAGCTCTAAAGTTCAACTATTCAAACTATATCAATGAGAAGAGTTGAATCTCCATTGTGAAGACTCTTACTATATATGACATCAATGTTGTTGTTATGTGTTGTTGAGTTAGAACTGACTCATAACTGACCCTCTAGCAGGGTTTCAGAGGGTGTAAATCACATGGGAGGATACTGCTCATCTTTCTCCCATGCGGTAGCTAGAGGATTTGAACTTCAGCATAATTCTTTATCACCAGGCCATATGAACTACCCAGGACATCAACAGCTATTAGGGAAAGACATAATATTTACTTCTTATATCTATATAGAGTTGAACTTAATTTTTAAGTATGATGAGATTTAACTTTCCCCATTCTTTTTTTTTAAATTAATTTTAATGACATTTTACAGAGACTGAGGGTTTCCAATCGTTCACTGTTGCACTTTTCTCCCTGCCCCCCAAATTCACTCTTCTTTGAAAGTAAAAGAAAAACTCTTTCATTGTTATGCAATCCCTCCCCCCCAAGTCCATTCTACTGTGTAGCCTTCATTCTGGACTCCTGTCATTACAATAATACCCAATCATATAACCCTTTTAAACAGTTCTCTCCCTCAATAGTTTCTAATGTGTCAATAAACAACTTGCCTCTGGAAACTCTATGAACTCTGATAAATGTCGACAGCTGTAGAGGGGCTTCAGGCCTTTTGTTCATAGGGTTGCTATGAGTCATGCTCAACTCAAAGGCAATCAATAACAACAACAACAACAACAATGATATGCCAATAATTACATGACTTTCTATTTTAACTCATTGCCATAAAGTCAGAATCTACTCCCAGCTGACCTTCCAGTGGGTTTACAGGATGGCAGTTAACCCCATGGGAGTAGGATGCCTATCTTTCTCATGCAGAGCCACTGGTGGATTCAAACCACCAGAGAGATACTATCTGTCGGGATAGCAGCTCATCTCCTTATGGACTATGCTATGAGAGCAATACCCAACAAATGCTTCTTTAGTAATGACTAAAATGGAAAAGTACTTATTTTCAGGACAAATTCTACTCACTCTGCCTGTCAAAGAATGGTTACTGGATACCTTTGTCCCTTATACCAACAAAAATATCTTAGCCTCTGTTTATTCTAAGTTTAAGAGAATACTCCCTCAGGATACTATGCTTCAGAGAGCTGGACAATGACAAAGGATGACAGAAGAAGAACTGATGCTTTCAAGCTGTGGTGCTGGAGAAGAGTCTTGAACATACCATGGACTGCCAAGAAAACAAACAGGTCTGTCTTGGAAAGGGTGAAACCAAGTTTCTCCTTGGAGGCTAGGATTCTGAAACTGTCTCACATACTTTGGGCACACGGAAGACATCATGCTCAGAAGGGTGGAGGGACAGCACAGGAGAGGAAGACCCTGGATGAGATGTATTGATATAACAACTGGGTGAAAATGGGTAGACATATCCGAATCAGTGAGAGTGGCTCAGAATAGGGTTGCTATGAGTCTTAGGCAACTCCACAGCACATAGCAACAACAACTCTCTCAGGAAGTTAAAATGTGAAGTACACATATAAGTTAAAATTTTGTAGTAAACACATTACAAAAGAAAATTAATTTTAAGAATATATTTCCTTTAATCCATTTTAGAGAGCTCTAGTGGTAAGAAGCTGTACTATAATCCCAAAAGCATGTGCTTCAAATCCACCAGCTGCTCTGCGGATGGGGGTGGGAGGATGGGTAGTCTCCTCCTGTGCAACTTGCTGCCTCTGAAAACCCACTGAAAGGTCAGCTTTGGGTCAGTTCCAACTCGACGGTATAGAACAATGACCCAGTTTATCCAAATATTATTTCAATATTTACTGAAAACACAAAAAATTACTAATGAGATTCAAATATTTTCCTACTGTCTTTGAAACAGGATGTACACCTAAGGCACATCTCAATTCACACCAGCCACATCTGAAGTTCTTAGCTGTTATATGTGGCTAATACTGAGGAGTGCGGCTCCCAAAGCTTTTAAAATTAAGGAATACACAAAAGTAACTTTTAGTAAAAAGTTTCTGACAAAAACCACAATTAAAAAGTCTTTCATAGAACTTGAATATTCTGATAATCATAACAACTTATAACATCTATCTTGGATGCAAAATAACTAACTCTTAATTTTCAGCTAGTTTTACTTTTTACTTTACGCTGCTTTTTTTCCATCACCAGAAAGTGAAACTTCAATTCAGTCTAATCAAAATGATAAGCAAGTACTTCTATGACCTCTTAGTAGCTATGTCTTAACTGACTTAACGGCAATGAGTTTGTTTCTTGGTTTTGGGTAATAAGTCTACTCAAAATTCTTAGATAATTGCACACAATGTAGTTCTATCTGGTAATGCAAAAACCCGAAGGTTTTTTTAAAAAAAGAACTGCCTAAAATGGAACATGAGCTTATATTTTTCAAACTGGAAGACACACCAAATTACAAAAACAAAGTATATTAATGAAAACACACGGACAAAGAATACATAGTTTTCTTACATGTTAGGTTACATAACAGTAATAACAAACAGATCAAGAATAACCTAAAAGATCCATTAATGAACACTACTGCAATGAAGTCCTCAAAGAATAGATGAGTCTTTGAAATATAACATTTACTTTCCCCAAACATGACAGGAACATATGGCTAAACTTTCCTAGTCTAAACATTTTTCAAACTTTAAAATTCAGGAAACAAAAATGTCTCCCAAATAACTTGGCCACACTGAAAAATGGTCCTTAACAAAATACACTGAATTCTACTTCAGCCACTTCAAGAACATAAGGTGGAGCTTTAAAAACAGGTAAAAGACAATAATGGGAGAATCTATTAACTATTTTTAATGATTAAAAAAACCCTTAACTAAATAATGCAGCTACAAAGGCTAACTAAAAGACTGTTCCTTGCTTTGGGGTGAATTTTCCATCAACTTGGTGTTATAACATTGGCTTTCTTGGGGTTATTCAAAAGTTCCTGCTGGAACTTTCAACTGTGACTAATTAAAAAATGGGGGGAAGATCATTTAAGATAAGTACTTTATTAGTGAGACAAAGTCATTGTACTCACAGTTTGGTAAGGGAAACGACTAGGGATTAAGAGGAACCTAGTTAAGGTGAAAGGAAGACTTAAAAAAGGGGAACCGAGGTGGTTAAAGAGAAATAAAACAAGTTGAGAGTCACTGGATTATATCTACTGATGCCAATGATTTCATTTGACTATTCTGGTGTGAAGGCTCTGTCTGAGGCTGTATGTGAACCGAAGGTTGCAAATAAGAGCTAACCTCATGTCCTCCCATCCAGAACAGAGGAATGTGGAGCTGCTTCTCTGAGAAACAAAGATGCTTTCTACCATTCTTCTAAGATGGTGGAAGAGTCTCCTCAAGAGGGTTCCCCAAGGAGGAAAAATGAAAGAGGCAAAGAAAGGCATAGCAGAATTCCCTGGCTGTTTGATGTTATTGCTCCTAGTTACAGCTCCTGTGAAACCACTCTGATCCAGTTATCTCCCTCCTCGCAGGTTCAATCTTCCCTAGGCATTGTTTGCCCGGGGACCCTATTTACCACTCTGATCGTCTCCTCCATCCTTTCGCTGGGGTCTCCGCAAGCCCCATGGCAGAAAGGCGAGAAGCGAAGAGAACACTGGATTATGCTCCTCTTAATAAAGGATGTTAAAAACGGGAAAAAGCAACCTAGTCCTTGCTTAGGTGGGTTCCTAAAGGGTCAGGGCGTCCCTCTGATCAGTATCGAAGGGAGGTGGCCATTTGCGCTGCCCACTCCGCCATCGAAAAAGCTCTGCCGGGGCGAGGGGCCTCCGCAGGCCCTGGGCACCCGGGAGGGCCTGGGTGTCAGGTGCGGCCCTCCATTCCCGACCATCGGGATACTGGAAATGACAGCACACGGGGCCCGGGCTGAGGCCACTCTCCCTCCCGAATGCCTGAGACCCAAGAACCGAGGTAGGACCTGAGCCGCATCGTGCCTGCCCCCGCCCTACCTGTGGGGGCCCGGGCGGGGTCGCTAAGGGCCGCTCCAGGGAGCCCCGCGACGGCGCGGCTCGGCGACGGAGGCGCCTCGTCTCGCCGGGGCAGAGCTCAGCAGCGGCTCCACGACTTCAAACTCCATCGGGAACTACAGGGACAGCCCCGTCGGCGGCGGCGGAGGCCGCAACCGGGCCTCCTCCTCCTCCCCCTCCGCCTCCTCCTCTTTCTCACCACGGAGGCGGACCTGGAGGGCTCCCGGTCTGGTTCTCGCGAGAAGATACCTCCCACTTCACGCGAGATTACGCAAGCTCGTGAGGCAAGAGAGGTGGGAGCTCTCCAGTGGGTCACCTAAAACGGGTTTCGCCTTCTTTCTGATAGAGTCTATACTCTCCCAGTCATGTGTTGAGGGACACCCCGAGGACTATGGGAAGCGCAGTTAGGACTGGATAAACCGAAGGGGCTTGTGGGAAACTCCTTGCACTTTCTTTGGCACCCGGGAGTTGACCTGTTTGACACTGGTTCTAGGAGCAAGTGATTTAACTTCCCTTTTGAAACACCTAAGGCCTATGGAGAGCTCTAGTGGCTTAGTGGTAAGCAGTTGCTCTGGCAACACAAACGTACACAGTTCAAATCCACTAGCTGTCCTTGTGAGAAAAAAGCTGGGCAATCTCCTGTATTGCTTCTGAAGACTCGAAGGTACACAATAAAAATGAAACACGTGGTTATCGATTCACCTATATTTCCTTGTACTTAACCCTCGATTTGGAACCCGCTCATAACTGGCCCTCCTGCGGATTTTCAGGTTGTAAATCACACTGGAGGAGACTGCCAATCCTTCAAGAGGATTCGAACCTCTTGAAAAGCACAACTCTCTGCATGAAGAACTAGGCCACCACAGCTCATCTCTTACTTAGAGTAGAGCCTCAAAGGTTAGTTGTTAGGTACCATGAACTTGTGAGTTGAAATTGACCCATAGCTGACCCTCAGCGGGTTTTCTGAGGCAGTACATCACAGGTGGGGGTTGGAAAAGGGGAAGGACTGGCCATCTTTCTCCCATGGAATAGCTGGCTAATTCGAACAGCTTAGTGTGCCTTTGGAATTGCAGCAGTTTCTTACGCCTAGGCCACCTTTCACCCTAAAGGCTAGTAGGCAACAAAGTTTAAACACAAATTCGGGCATTAAAACTCAAATATTTAGTGGAAGATTTTCCACCGGGAGGGGGAGAAAGGATTTAAATACACATGGTGGGGTGAGAAATTAATATATGAGCGACTATGTCAAATAGTATTTCATTTTTACTCTTGCAATTTTGTTGGATTAACTCCACAAAATAGTCCTAAAGACAGATACTTTGTACTCTTTGTTGCAGAGAAACTGAAGAACAAAGACAGGTTAAGGAAATTGTTATAATTGTAATTTAAGGTGCAGTTAAAAGTATCGGTTCAGGTAAATGTAACATGAATTAAGACAAATGGGAAAAGTTTATACACTGAGTTTTAAAAGAGAAAGTTTGTTATTAATAGTTGTTTAACGAGAAAATGAAATATTATTTTGAGATTGTTCGCCCTGTCAGAGATTTTTCTTTTATGCATTAATATCCCTTTCTTTCTTCACTCTTTTTGTTTTGGGTTGTTTTGTTTTGGGGGGGGTTTCCTGCCTTAGGATTTATTTGTACAAATAACACAGGAGGACACCAGCCCCATGTAGATGTCAGCACACCGGTCCTTCTGTCATCAGATGGAGAACTCAATTATAGAGCCTTTGCAGGGGCCTGAGCACCTTTAGGAGCCTGGCTTGGAGCAGGAGCCTGGCTTGGAGCAGGAGCCTGGCTTGGAGCAGGAGCCTGGGTTGAGGCCTTAGCTGGTGCCTGGGCTGCAGCTTTGGCTGGTGCCTGAGTTGAGGACTTTGCTGGAGCTTCGGCCTTACTGTCACCCTTGGCTTTGGATTTTGGCCGGTTAAGCCTGAGCTCCTTGGCAATGCAGGCCCAAGCACGCTTCCCAAGCCTGGGATGGGAGATGTAGGGGAGTCGGCTGAGCTTGCGGTTGACTGCCCTTGGGATCCTGGGCTTGACCTCTTTGGGCTTGACAAGAGCCTTTACAGCCTCAGCACATTCATCTATGGCCTTGGCATTACTGGCCTGCATCTTCTTCAGGCCCTTGTTGTTGGGCTTCTTGGCAAAGTGCAAGTTCATCAGGAATTTGGGGTCTACCCCCTTAAGAGACTCATATCGTTGCGATCTTGGTTTCTCGATACTATTTCTGTACCATTTTCGGGACTGGTTGTGTGTGGTGTGTGGTTCTTGGACTTGGCCATGTCTGCACCATCACTGCAGCTCCCAGAGCGCCAGCGACCGGAAGAGAAAGAGTCTTCACTCTTTTTGAAACTCATGCCAGAAAGGTTCCTTAAAAGGGTTCATTCAGTATTTTCCATAGCACTGAATATTGCTGGGACCTGTATCAATATACTTGATTGTAGGATTTTTCAAAGGTGATCACTGTATTAAAAATTGCAATCCCATTGCCCCTTCCCTGACACTCTCTACATGATCTTTAAATTCATTTCAAAATTTTATATATAAATTAGAAGACAAAGACATACATTGGTACTACTTGTTTGTAGTTTTGTCTCCTGCCACTGTTTCATTAATGATTTGTGTCTGTATACCTAATTTTTAGTACAGGTACCCATTATATGGACTCAGTAAATAATTGACTAATGATTAAATGAGTTGTTGTTGTGTACCATTTAGTAAGAACTGACTCACATCTGACATTCCAGTGAGTTTTCAGAGGAATAACTAGTTGCTTGGGAGAACATTCTCCCTCTATTCTGCAGAGGAGCTGTTGGACTGGAATCACATACCTGTTTTTTGGAGTGTTTTCTTTTTTTCCCCCCTCTTGTTGTGTACCTTCAAATCTGATCCAACTGGAACGAAGGAAGTTGCCCCTCCTCCAGCACAGCATCTGGTGGATTTGAACAGGGTCCTTCGGTATTACAGTGCAGCTTCTTGCCACCAGAGCTCCCTTGGAATCACTTATCTCTGTATTGGCAGTGCAATCCCTTACCACTGTACTATCACAGCCAGGAGAAATAGTTTCCTCCTTTAAAATTCAGACACAAACACAGAGCTCTCTATTCCCATCTCCATTTTATTGTTTCTTACATCCCAAAAAAAAGCAAGGATTTTTTTTTCTTACAACAAAGTAACAATCACTTTTTCAGGATCTTTTAACACAAATGCAATACAGAAAAGGCCTGAAAACTTGCAGTTCTTTTAATATCTGAAACATAGACCACTAAAATGTTTTAAATAAATGACTTCTATACATTGTCATACCTGCATTTAAAAATAAGATGCCATTTTCTTGAAATTGTTTAGACACATCATGCAATCAGACACTCTTCTAGGAATGTGTTGAGATCATTCTGTACTACCCAACATACAGAAATAATAAATAACATTTATCACTTTCACAAAACGCACCCCTGAAAGTTTCAAAGTGCATTAAATTTTTTTCACAACAATCTTACAAGGCACACTTAAAAGTTAAACACAGCTCCAATGGTGACATTATCCAAACAACCAATATAGTAAATACAGTTTCTGCCCCCTCAAAATGTTATTACTTTTTTTTTAACCATCTCCCTTCTACCTATATCCCTCCCTCAAAAAAATTTTGTTCTAGGAAGCAAAAGTAAGAAAAATACTTCCTTCACAAGTAAATTACTTCTGAAAGAGATTTCCATGTCCACAAATGGTCAACCTTAGGTAAATCAGAATGAAAATTAAGTGTTGAAGGTTCATGTTCTCCAGTGGAAAAACTCTTTAGAATAATTCTGCATCTACCAGAGTACTAATTTAGCAACTTTCATAAAGACACAAAACTGTCTTCTGCTTTTCCCTTTTCTGTTCTCAGAAACTTGGGAAGAATAAAACACAAAAGCATACAGTTCATACAGTTTTAGACCTGGAAAAATTAGTACAAATAACCAAAACCTAAACTATTATTTTACATATGAAATTCAGAGCAGTTCAATGAGTGTCTTGCCCAATGTCACTATCTACTGAGCTACATCATAAAGGTAGTTTTTTTGTTCTGTAAAATATGAAAGCTGAATTCTCTGGAATCTCTTCCAGATTCAAAATTTGATACAGGACATACTTTTTTCACAAAAGTATCACAAAAAAAAAGATATTTCACATTCATAATAATTCACCAGTAAAATTCTCAGAAATGATACAAAGTATACTACATTTGGAAATAGAAAAGGTCTGAAAAAGAAAATATAGCAGTTTACATAAAACTGACGTAAGAAGAAAACTCTTTAATGAATATTGGCCATGCATAAGGAAATTTTGCTACTCTCAATTTGACCTCTTTCCCAGTTTAAAGAAAAATAAAATCACTTTTATTAGCTTTTAAAAGGACTGCTCAACACTAAGGCTCACAGCCATTGGGCCATTTTTGACTCAGAACAATCCCTCTCTATTGGTTTTCTGAGGCTATAAATCTTAAGAGACTGCCCATTTTTCTTGCTATTGACTCAACCTGCTAATCTTCTGATTAGAAGCTCAACAAGCTATGAACCTTGCCACCTAGGAGACTGATTTTAATTTTGTTCTCTCCCTGTTATGCTAATTCAGATTTTGGATTTTATATTTAAAACAACTCTGTGGAGTCTCCACATCAGAATCTGGAAATCCTATTGGACCCCTTTCTGTCACTAAAATCAAGAAGACTTAAGAAAGAAACACTATTTCTTTCAGTAAAAGTTAGAAACAATACTAGATGAAAACGAACCACTACAAAATATAGAGAGATACACTAAAATAAAACCTAAAGACAAGAGGGGAAAGTGTTACAAATGTTACATCTCTGCAAAGACTGGGTAAAAGCATGAGAGACTTTTAACCAGTAAATAACCACACAGTGGTAAATGCGTGTTTCTAATTACAGTAAATTTTGCCTTTTGAGATCCGGTCTAGATAGTTTTTCACCATTGCTTCTGCCATGGACTGAGGTTAAATGCTTTTTGAGGGCAGATTTGTGTTTGAAATCCATGTCACAACAATGGCATTTGTATGGACGATCCCCACTGTGTATATTCAAATGGTCCTGAAGGGTACTTTTGGCAGTAAACGTTTTTGAGCATACAGTACACTGAAAAGGCCTTATGCCCATATGCCCTCGAATATGCCTGTTGAGATTTTTCTTCTGCGTGAACGTTTTGCCACACTGTAAGCACAGGAATAGTTTATGCATCTTAAGGTGGCGCAGATAGTTTTCAACATGAAGAAAACCTCGAGGGCATCTGGGGCACTGATGCCTCAATGAGTAACTCTCCTCCAGATTCGGAATCTCATTCACTAAACCATGATTTCCTTCAGTATTGTCGCAAAATATGTCCTGACTTTGATTTCCAGAAATTTCGGTTACTCTGTTCTCAACAGTAGAATTGATCAGTGAATGCTGTGTTTCAGAAAAATACATGTTTGCGTCTGTGGAGGTACAAGGCTGTGAAAACTGCCCATTTTCTAGATTATCTGTACTGATAGATTCCACGCGAAGGATGCAAATTTCATTGTCTTTAAAACCTATATCTACTGGAGACAATTCTGGTGTCTTTATTTCTTCTCTCTCTGAAGTTTGGCTCTCTACTGTAGTTTGTAATGCATTGCTTTCTTCTTTAATGTGCAAATCCATGCTTACAGGACTGTCTTCTGAAATTTCTATTATCTCACCATCTTTATCGGTTTTTTCTTCTTCGTACTTAACATCTAGGTCAGAAGACTGACACAGGTCAATATGCTGGCTGTTGTTTTTCATAGAAAGATCAACTTCCAGATACTTTGACAATGCTTCTGTGCATTTTTCCACAATGTGGACCATTTGAAGATAACTAGCAGCAGTCAAATATTTCAGAAGTTCTTTCCTTTTAACTTCAAGTGCTCCAGTATAGCAAGACAGCAATAATTTTCTGCCAATTTCTGCACTCTGCAAGATGGTGATTCTGACATGTTTTGATTGGGTGAGTAAAAATTGATCTCTCATAAAAGTGGAACAAGCAGCCAAAATCACCTTGTGTCCCTGGAACTCAGTGTCATTAATATAAATTGATACATCACAAAACAAATTCTGCTGCCTCAAAAGATTCATTTTCTGCAAGACCACATCTCCTTGTTGCTCAAACTGGAAGTGGAGAACATCAGACTCAGCAGCCATGGTCACAATCTAAACAAAATAAAAACAGACACATTGATTTAAGATTGGGGAAAACGCTTTCCTCCAGTGTGATTAGTTTTAAAAAAATTTCCCAAATCAAATTCTAATCTGGGTACTGGAAGTGAACTTCTATGCCTGTGTTAAAATTCAGAAAATCATAGTGTATTGCTCTGTGATCTCATAGCATATTTTTCACGTATTTCCTACAGCATGCATCACTTGGGATTGTAAAACAATAAATAACGATATTACAAAGACAATTAAGTTTGTATTTGTTAGTCCCTTTTGCTAAATAGTATGCACCTTAAGATCAAAGTCACCTTCTTAGTTGTTTTTTTAAATTTTTTAATTTTATTTCATTATTTTTTGTGTGTACTGTCAAATCAGATCTGACTGGTACAGGAGATTGTTCCTCCTTCTCCAGCAGAGCATCTGGTGGATTCGAACCGTGCACCTCTGAGATTGCAGTGCAACTTCTTGCCCTAGGCCACCAGAGCTCGCCTCACCTTCTTAGTTTTGACTATCCAATATGAAACAGTACGAACTACAAAGTAGATTTAACTAACATAGTATCCTAAATCAGGCACTTTAATCTCCAAATTCCTATTCCCAATACTACTGCATCAAGTCTCCTTACCATAGTCTCCTGTATCTCACACTACACTATCACCAGAATTCACACCTATAAAAAATTTGCTCTTCTGCTTTAAATCCATTCTGACTAACCAATCTCCTCAGTATACAAGATTTTCCCCCCACTATTATCTTTATCTCAGACTATTCTCTATTTCAAAATAGAAGTTTCTTCAATTTAAAATGTTTAATTATTGCCCATAGCAGAAAAAAAACCACGAATACATCATTGCACATGTCTGATTTGTGCTTCTAATTGCTTTTCCATTGAGTTGTTTGGCTCCTTTTAGGTCCAAATAAAATACTACTTCAGTGGTTCCTTCTACTGTCTTCCCCACAGTCCGATGAACCTAGAGAAACATGCGATAGTGCCAGGCTGGACAGGGGTTGGCACAGAGTACAAGGCTCTTAAGGATCATTTGTTGAACTGAAACAGGATGGCAAAAACTGCAACTGGGCACACAGGTCTCCCTGAGCCGAGCCAAACGTGTCAGAGCCAAGGCCCTATCGACTAAGCGGTCAGAACAAATTATCTACCAGGGACTGAGCTCAGCTATTCATCTCCTTTTTCTATTCCTCAGCCCTCGCCTCTTGCCCGTCTTCTTCACACTTACACGCAAACACAACTTGTCAAGGATTCCACAGCTGCGGCGGCCCAAACCGGATGCTGATTTGGGAGGAAATACATCCGGCATCTGCGCCCCGGAAGTACATCATAACCAGCGCGCTCTCGCTTCCTCACTCAGTTCCCCAGTCCTTTAATAACATACGGATACTCGAATTACAAGAAACTCTTATCTTTGCTCAAGGTTTTGTCGCGCAAGCAGCGCCCCTTCAGGAATTCTTCCTTACGCCACAGTTGGAAGCTAATTGTGAGTTGGGTACAGCGCTGTGACTCAAGTGCTCAGCGTTTTGTAATCTGTAATAATCTCACGAATTGCAGCAGCGTCTCGGTTTACTGTAACCATTTGCAAATTATAAGAATGATGGAGGCAAGATATTATACTCTCTTTGTCATCCAGTCGGAACCGGCTCATAGTTGACGCTCCATTAGGTTTCCTAAACTGTAAATTGCAGGGAGGAGGACACCTTTCTTTCTCCTGCAGAGCTGCTGGTGGATTCAAACTACCAGTCAGACCCTGCTAACCTAAGACAATGCTTAGAGCTAACTTTCTTGTTAAGTGCAGCACAACTAAGACTCTTAGAGACCCTGTGTACAACAGATAGGAACCTTACCCTGTCCTACACCATCCTTGTGATCTCCATCATGCTTGAAGCGATTGTTATCAATCTCCTTCAGGATCTTCTCTTTCTCTGACTCTCCTGACAACATGTCTAAAGTATTAGAGACCAAGTTTTACTTCCTTGCCTCTAAGGAGCACCTTGGTTGCACTTCCTCAGAGACACATTGGTTGGTTGGTTTTGCAGTCCATGTTGTGGACCTTTCAGTAGGAAATGACCTACAGCTGACTCCCGAACTGCTTTTCAGAGGTGGTAAATCGCACTGGAAGAGAATGCAGAGAAGCTGGCAGATTCAAATCACATACCTTTGCACTGGCAGTACAATTCCTTACCACTAAGCCACCAGAGCTCCCTTTATAGGTTCACAGTGTATCTAAATACTCATTTTCAAAAACAAAATTTGAAAGCATTTCTTTGGTATTCTTATATTGGAGTTTGAATACTTAATTCCCCATCCGGTTCTGGATCTCAAGATCTAGTTTAGTACTTTTAGTCTTTCCCTGCCCAAGACAGAACAAACCTAAGACTAAACCTTTGCACCATTTGTTTCCTTGCATACCTCATCCAAATCACACTTGGAGGGTTTCTTGACCACCTTCATTATTGTTCTATATTGAAATTATGTGTCTTCTACTTAAGTTCAGAAAAGCTAGCACTTTGTTTTAGTTTGCCCCGACTTATGATGGCCTCATAAATCAAAATGCTGCCAGTACTGTGCCATCACCAGAACCTGTTGTGTATAAGGGTTTCGTTGGCTGATTTTTGGCAGGTTGTAAAACCTTCCTTCCTATTTTCACTCTGGACTCTGCTGAAAGCTGTCCAGCAACATAGCAACAGGCAAGCTTCCACGAGTAGATGGGTGGTGGCTGCACCAGGTACAAACTAGGAATTATATTTAGGCCTCCCTATTTAAGAAATTCATTGTGGTTGAGTCAACCAACTGATAGCTGACCCCACAGAGAGGTGCCATCTTTGGATTAGCTGGACAGTTTACCATGGAATACTACACCAGCAGGTGTCATGGATAGAAGGTAAATGATTCTACCACAGAACCATCACTGCCCCCTAGTTATTAGTGGGCACTCATATTATTTGTTCAGGGAAGAAATATTTGAATGAATTCTTCTAAGTAGTCGCTTTACCTTAGCAATCAAAATATTCTCAGGGAAGTAAGTAATCACAGCAACAATTTCTGAAGGAAATTCTAGTATGCTTGGTTAATATGTTTTAAAGAATAAGAGTAAAGAAGTCCATATGGATTAAAATTCAAGCAATTGAAAAGGAAAGAAGAAAAAAGTGATAAAATAAACTGCTGACACCAGAGCTTTAATTATCACACTTTTATTAAGGAAACATCCACATAATAAGTGTAGAGGTAGTTCATAGTATGTCTAACATACAACAGTTTCAGAGCAGCTGTTCATGAGCTGAAATAAGATGTTCTGGGTTGGATATATATAGCACATTTTAGAATCAGGGACAATAGCAAGCCCCATATATAGATCTTCTAATAAACTAAAACCACATGACTAACTTCGTAGTCACTTCAGTTTGAAATTTGTCTTATAATAATTCATAAATGTGACACAGTAAGTTGTTTTTTTTTTTAAAAACAAACTATGATGGAGAGTCCTCTTATTTGTACCCTGGGAACCCATAAAATAGGAATACTGAGTGACTAATGTTTTAAAACTCTGTTCTCTGTTCAGGAGTATGACAAGTTTTTAAAATCATCTTTCCCTATAAAACTTATTTTATACCAGTAACTTGACCATTCTGCAATACAATCGAAGCAACATATACAAACAAAAGAGACATTAGGTTCAACAAAAATGAAGAAATATCTCACAGAAACAAAGAACAACTCTCCAGTCAAGAAATGGAGGAAACTGGAAGTCACTTCAGTGATCTGTATTTGCAAAAAGTGAGAACTGAAAGCTTTCATAAGAGAACTATCAAGATGTTGATGTTAAGGGATCAAAAGAAAGCAAGGCCATTTTAGTATTTCTAGTATAAAATCCAACGGACATATTGTGTTACCAAGACCACACGAGAAAATAAGCTCTTTAAGAGCTGTACCTATAATGTCCTTAACTTCATATCCCCAGTGTCTAGTATAGTGGCTGGCAACAGTAAGTGCTAAGTAAATATTTCTTGAGTGACTAAATAAACTCAGAAACAACTTCCAGCCATAGAAACCCATATTATTTGAACTCTTGCTTTGTTAGCCTTCAAACAATTTCAAGAACAAAACAAACATAAATGCCAGCAAAAGAGGCAATAAATTTGAAATATATCTGATTAAATGATGCTCAGAGAAAATACAAAACCAAGGATATCTTGATATTAGCGCCTCACTGTTGCATAGAATGGATACTCTTTGGCTGAACCATATGGAAGTCAGAATTCTAGAAAGCATCCTTAGACTATGTAGTGAGTGGCTTCAGGATAAACTACCCCTTTTCCCTTTTTACTGTGATTAAAAGCTTAGCAAGGTGTAGCTACTGATTTTATCACTCAGTTACATACTTTCAAATCTTTGAATCATTAAAATCATACTTCAAATTCTCATGCAAATGCATCAAATTATAACTAATTTCCTCAGACTAGTGAAGCCTAATGTTTTTAATTATCTGTACATGCACACAACCATAACTCAAAATTTAAAAAAACAATCAAGTATTGATGAGAACAAAATAAACTGTCTCCAGGTCTCCAGCCAAAATTAATTTCACATTTGGATCACATTCACCTCATTCTAAATTGCCAATAATGCCTTTTTCCTTCATTAACCAACACTGAGAAAAATCAGTCACTTTTTGGGGAAGGGTGTAATATTCATTCTAACCAGAAAACAATAAACTAACAAATACATGCCTCTGTGGTATTTTGTTGAAAATATCTTGGAATGTCAACAGGAATACACAACAGTAAAAAACAAAGCCAAGAACATTTGGCTAGGTTATTATTCTTGATCTTTTAAGGATGAATATAATGGAAATAAGTGAGGAGGCATTGGCTCATATTTAACCATGTATCTACCTTGATCAACATTGGCCAGGCCACCTCATTGGATTTTGGATGTCCCAACTAAAAATGAAGGAGGTGAAGTAAAGAATCTATTGTCTAAGGACCCTAACATTCTTACCTAACTCTAACTCAGCTAATCCAAAAGCCATTCTCTGGCAGTTAGAATCCAGGAGCTGTTCAGAGGGAGAAAGATGAGTGGTCTCCTCCCATGTGATTTATACAACTCTGAAAACTGGAGGGTTAGGTATGAGTCAGTTCTGACTCAATGGCAACAAATGAGAGTGTGTAACATACTGAAGATCAACTTTGTGGAACTTTCTATTTTAAAATGGAAAATCTGAATGCAAAAATTTGACAACTATACTTGCAAATCATTAGGAAATGAAATCCCTAATTATACCTTGGAAGGAACTCTTGTGGCTTGGTCCATAGGGTGTTCTGCTGTTAACAAAGAGGCTGTAAGTCTACCAGCTTCTCTGCAGAAGAAGGAAGAACACTCTATTCCCATGATTTACAGCCACAGAAACCCAATGGAGGATAATGATAAGTCAGAACTGATTCAAAGGCAGTAAGTTTGTGGGTTTTGGGTATTTTTCAGTGCCATCAACAAATTCTGATGGACACACTTTTCTTTTTTTTGTTGTTGTTGTGTACCATTGAATCAGATCTGACTGGCACAGATCCCTCCTTATCCAGTGGAACATCTTGTGGATTCAAACTATGTGCCTTTGGGATTGCAGCACAGCTTTTTGCCACTAGGTCACCAGAGCTCTCTGGACTCACTCTTCTGATGGATAAATTCTTAACTATCTTATTGGGCTTCAAAGGCTGAAATCCATAGGGAAGTAGACTGCCAAATATTTCTCTTTCAGAGTGGCTAGTGGTTTCAAACTACTGACCTTTTGGTTAGCAGCTGAATAATTTACCACTGTGCCACCAGAGCTCCTAGAAACAAAGTGCTGATTTTTTCAAATAGCCCCTTCTTTGAAGATCATTCTACTTCTGCACATTTTAATTGAGCCTGGAACAATCCTGATTTCAAACCCATCAACATTAAAATATGTGTTATGTGATAAGTATCTAGTCTCTTGGCAGGATGCGATATCAGGTATAACTCACTTCCAGCTAAGTGTTGTTACAGAATCACAATTCTACCTTCTTTTGATTATGTTCCTCATGGTGATCCCTAACTAGGTGCCTGCAAGTGTTGCTAAAAAATTGTTCTGCCATTTACATGAATAATCCAAAGGCATGAAGTTGTGCCATAATACTGTTGAATAGCTTTCAGAACAAACCATATTACTTCTTTATAATCAACTCTAAGACAAGTACAAAAGGTAGGAAGCAGATTCTTTCCTTGATCAGACATATAAGAATTATCCATAGGCAACTAAAAGTTCTACCTCACATTAATTTAAGGTCAATAGCAATACAGTCTTATTACCTTAGCTTGTTTTATGATAAAGGAAAACATCATTCACTTCTTTTAGCATACTGACTACTAGTAGAAAGTAGGTGATGTTATTAATTTGTTGGTACCTGTAGAATGTTTCCAGTGAAAAGCTTAAAACAGTGCCTGTCTGATTGACTTGTCTAGTCAATGTAAGGTAGACAAATGGAATACTCCTTAGGAAAGGAAAACAGACATCATAGGATAAAAACAGAAAATGGGAGCAGACAAAAGGAAGGCAAGACCACTCCATGTGGTAAACTGCCTGGTCAGTTAGTTCTTTGACTTATCCCCCACAACCTGAACAGAGCTTTGGAGACATCAAACTAGCAAAGTCATTCCTACTCTTAAGACTATTGCCCTGTTCTCAGTCAGTTCTATTGAGTATGAAGCCCCTATTCAGTTCACACAAGAACTATCATTTCTTAAGTTCAGAACAGCTTGGGCCAGTTTACCTGCATCCAGGACCTGTGTTGCATCAGGCTGTGGCTGACACCCTTTAGAATCTGTGACTGTTGTACATGCAAAGGAATCAAAGTCCACTGTGAGATCTTGTACATTTCTTTCATTGGCATTATCAAAGCTGTTTTTGCCATGGAGCTGTTTAAGGTGTTTCCTCAAAACTGGCTTATGTGCAAAAACCATGTCACAATAGTTACACTTATGGGGCTTATCTCCACTGTGAAGGTTAAGATGATCCTGTAAGGAACACTTCTGAGAAAAGGTTTTCCCACAGATCTTACACTGGAAAGGTTTAATGCCAGCATGTACACGCATATGTCGATGAAGGTTGCCTTTTTGAGTAAAAGTCTTGCCGCAGAGTAGACACATAAAGAGTTTGTGCATTTTTAAATGGTTGGCGTAGTTCTCCAGGTGACGAAACACCCTGGTACACTTTGGACATTGGTGATGCCACTGTAGGCCTTTGTCTACACCTCGAATATTAGGCCCAAAGACATCTTTGGAGGCCATGATGATGTTATCACTGCCTGTGTAAGAGAGAGCATAATTGTGAAGATGGTTTTGTTCTATTTCATTTACTCTGTTTTCCACAGTTGAATTTATCAGGGAGTGCTGGGGCTCTGATGAATGTAAGGTAGTGGGTTCAGAAGAAATAAATTGACTTTGGTCTTTTTTATTTCTAACCTCTGATACATCCCCAATAGATTCTACCTTAACAATCTGAATATCACTGTCCTCCATATCCATACTGTCTTCAGATGGATGAATACAAGGTGAGTCCTGTTTTGGGGAGCCTCTGGCATCTCCCTGTTGTTCTTTTGACTGGGGAGAAGCAGTCTGCTGTTCACATCCCTCTTTACTATTCATTGGTTGTTTTGGCTTTATAAACTTCCACAGCGCCTGTGTGCACCGTTCTACAATGTGACTCATCTGAAGAAAACTTGCAGCAGTCAAGTAATTTACCAGTTCCATTTCAGGGAATTCCAGCACACCACTATAACAGGATAATAGCAATTGTCTCCCCACTTCAGAACTTTGTAATATGGAGATTTTCACCTCTTTGGAATCATTCAGTAAAAACTGGTCTCTTAAGAAGGGGGAACCTGCAGCAAACACAATTTTATGCCCCTGTACCTCAATATCATCTATGAGAACTGTAACATCACAAAATTTATTCTCTTCTCTTAATTTGTTCATTTTTTGTAACATTGAATCTCCATAATTTTCAAACTTGAAGTGAAGGAGATCTGATCTTTCAGACATTTTTGCAGACCTAAAGAACAGAAATGTAAAAAGGTTGAATTTAAGAAAATTCAAACAATTAAGCTTGGATATACCTTCCAAAAACAAATAAAATTTTCAGGAAGCTACTGTAACAGCTTTCAAATGCAACTAAAGTTTACTTATTACCAACAGCAACTGTCAGTTACATTTAAGGAGTAAGCATGTACCTGTGCAAAGAGCCTAGTTTCAAGCAACTTTTTAGGATATTTACTTTAAGGACAGTGTTTTAGTTAGTCTGAGTATATTTTTTCTCCTCAAATAAGAATTCTATACAGCTTCAAAAACAAATTTACATGTACTAAAACAAAGATGAAGTAACTACTTTCTTTTGTAGGAAATGGAGAATCTGCTTCTTCTAAAGCAAAAGACTTTTTTCCCTTGACTTTGTATTTTAAATAATTTCAGCCGCTTTGCTAGGTCTATTTCTGGGCAAACCCATTTTCTATTTCAAATAGTCTGAATTTATTCAAGCAAATATTTCTATAATAAAATTAAAATCTTAGTGCAAACTTTAGCAGTGCCAGAGGTACAGTTCTTTATTCTGTGAAATGTAGACAAATTTAAATTCTTTTTAAAGAAACATATCTTGACATAGAAAGAACAATATTTGACATAAAGAAATCAAGTGAGTCACTGAATCTAATCAGTTAGGTTCAGTTAGATGTTGTTCTGTCCCCTGTTCCATGCTTCTGCAACTATATTATACATAATTTGATTATTAGAACCTCCTCCTAAAGTTTTCCAAGTTATAAAATCTATTTCCTCTTATCCCATCTCTACATTATCACAAGTCATCTTTCATAAGTAGTTCTTCTTATTATGTATAAAAATTCAGAATCCTCTTTTTGCCTCCCAGATAAAGACTAATCTAATAATCAAGCAATAATTTAAGAAAAATTCACCATCCAAGCCTAGAAAAGGTACACGTAACTCTTTACTCATTACTCCCTTTATAAAGAAATTCCTTTGGCAAAAATCTCCCATGATCTTATCCCATACACTCCAAATGATTTTATGATTATAATTTATATTCTGATGATTCTCTTTAAAGAGAATACTTTAATTATAAGCCACCAGTCATCATAAAAAACAATAAACTGGCATTCTATATTTTTATATAGTCTTCTGTGAGCTCTAGTCATGGTGTAAATCATGTTGTGCTGCTAATCAAAAATCAGTGGTTTGAATCCACCAGTTGCTGTTTTGGAAAATGATGGGCAATCTCCTCCCATGAAGATTTATAGCCTCAGAAATGTGATGCACTTTCACTATGAGTTGAAACTGACCACATGGCAGTGGGTTGTGAAATCAGTAGGTGTATCTATGAGCCTTTTCTACCCTGTAAACTCTGTGACACTAGAGGGACACATGTCTATCCTCTTCTGTGGGGTGAAGCTAGGAGCCGACATCTTCTGGGGCTAAACACTGTTTTTCCTACTGCCACACTACTGTCCTCTTATTAACCAAATCTTCTGTTCAAACTGGTGTTATATCTCAACCCCTAACATTTACCAACACATGCTAGGTGTTTAATTTACACTTGTTAAACCTAAAAAAACAATCTTAGCAGTGTTATGAATAAAGAACTGTTGCTAGGAAGAGACTCAGCATTAATAGAAGCACAAGATTTAGGCCTAGAATCCAGAAGGGAATGAAAATAAGGAGCAATAAAAAAAGGATTTATTTAGAAGAGATTGATAACTGATTGGATATAAAGAATGGGAAAAGGTGCTGTGTAAATATTTTTATACTTGGGGATACAACAGAATGAAAATTTTACTGAAACATGTGAAATTTAGGAGGAGAAACTGGTATAACACAGTAAAATACACTCATATATAAATGTTTTCCCTTAGTATAATATTATGAAAGTACAAATAATGAGTAACCAAAATAAAAACTTCTTTGAGACGAAGTATAAAAACAAATGTAGAAACAGAGAGGAGATAGAATCACTATGTAGATGTGGATAGTGAAAAGGAAATATGTGCATGATAGAGACTGCTTTTGTAATTTAAAGCAAAAAAGACAATTACCACTGATCAGTTTTAGCATTATACTAGCTTGGCATATTAATTTAAGAACAATAAATGTTCAAGTTTATAACCAGAAATTATAACAAAAACAATTTCAGGTAGCCAAATAAAAGTGGAATATTTTTATGTTTAGCTGGTCCCAAAAGCATTAAAGCTGACCATGATAACTGCGGTGCTCTCTTGGCTTAGTTGTAAAGAACTATACTGCCAGTGGAAACTTTCACAGTTGGAATCTACTAGCCACATTGTGGGAGAAAGTTGGGCAGTCTCCTCTTGTGCAATCTAATGTATCTGAAAACACTGGAGGGTCAGCCACTGAAGGGTCAGCCATGGGTTGGTTCCAACTTGACCAGGTCATTATTTTCTTCCTCACACCCAAAATACAGTGTTAACTGTTTCTGTGAGAGTAAGACAGTATTTAATATTTTAGACAACTATTCACAGGGATACTGGTCCTCTGTACTTAAAAATAAAGAGCTCCAGAAGGAGCCCTAGTGGCTTAGTGGTAAGGAGTTGGGCTGCCAAACCAAAGGAGCGCAGTTCGAACCCAGCTGCTCCTTGGGAGAAAGATGGGGAGTCTCCTCCCCAAAAATTTATAAAAAAAAAAAAAAATAAAGAGCTAGAGTATGGTTTTATTTCTTTCCTAACCATTCTGGAAAATTATTCAAATTCTGAAATTCAAAGAAACCACCGAAACCATATCCAAAGAAGGTACTTGATTTGATCTGTTTGTATTCCAAACATGTGAGAAAAACATTATTTTAGAAAGTTCCCCTAATATGTCCATCTATTTCACTGCTTCTCTTTGATAAGCCCTCATGTCCCCACCATAGTTTATCCTCTGTTTCTTGTCACTGGTCTCTTTCCTTAGTAGATTTAGTTATTTGAAAGCAGGGCACACTGTTATGTTTATATAACTCATTGAACAAAAATGAGCAGGATAATGAATTCTCAGTTTTCACTATGAGCTACGGTAAAGATATTGTTTACTATCATGAATAACCTGAGAAAAAAATTCTTCCTGAATTTATTTCCAGAACAGATTGAATAATGTAAAAGCAAAATTTAAACTATTCTTAAAAATATATTTATTTTAAAAAATTTTTCCTTTTCTTGTTGTGTGCTGTCAAATTAGATCTGACTGGCACAGGAGGAGATTGCCCCTCCTTTTCCAGCAGAGCATCTGGTGGGTTTAAACCGTGCACCTTGGGATTGCAGTGCAGCTTCTTTGGCACTAGGCCACCAGAGTTCCCTTAAACGAATTTTTTAAAATTTTATTTTATTAATTTTAATGAACATTTATATAAACTACTATTTTTTTAAAAAAAGCTTTTCAAAAAGTTAAAAAAGACAACTTTTATTTTATAAAAAGAAAAAAATGGACAGCTTTTACTAAGCTTTGCTATATGCCAGTAATGGTGCTGTGGGTTTACCTAATTTGATTCATTTCATACTTAAAATCCGCATGTGGTCCGTAGGTACTGTCTAGTCAGTTCTGACTCATAGGTACTCTATGAAAAACAGAATGAATCCTGCACCATCTTCACAATCTCTGCTGTTCTAGGTCACTGTATTAATCCATCTCATGGAGAATCTTTTTTCCCTTTTCTTTCACAATTATTTGTTCATTCATGCATACTTGCCTCCCTCTCCCTCCTCATCAATCCCCCTTCTAAGATTATTAATTGTCACACTAATGGTTTGTTTGTTTTTGTTGACCCTCTTCCAAGTCTGTTGTCTTTCTCCAGGGACTAGCCCTTCTTCATAACATGCTCCAAGGATGTAAGACAAAAAGTCTCCCCATCCTTGATTCTAAGGGTCTTCTAAGCACTTCTTCAAAGATAAATTTGTTTATTCTTTTGGTAGTTCATAGTATTTCAACATGTCATTATTATCTCCAATTTGAAATTCAGGAAACACAAGCTTAAAAAACATAAATATCTTGTTCACTTTAACAGAGGCTGAAAGTATTAAGTGTTACAGCTAGAACTCTGTGTAATGCAAAGATGTTATGCATGAAACAAAAGTAGCTACAGTTTTAGCTTATAGGTAATATAAACTGTGTAAATGCTCGAATCATTCTTATCCTTGCTCTATACCAACAAGTCAGAATTGACCCATAGCTGACCCTCCAGCAGGTTTTTAGAGGCAGTAAAATGCACAGGAGACTGCTCATCTTCAGCTGCTAGATTTTAACCATGTGCCTTCAGGTTGGTGGCACAATTCCACCAGAGCGCCCGGAGACTGTTCTTGTTGAGTATTATAGACGTTGTTGTTATTAGGAACTGTCAAGTTGGAACAGACTCATAGCTGACCCTTCAGCAGGTTTTTGGAAGCAGTAAATGGCACAGGAGGAGATTATCCATTTTTCTCCCATGGAGTAGCTGATGTATTTGAACCTAGTGAAACTCCTTACCAGTAGGCCTCCAGAGCTCCCTGTTGTATACTTATGATTTGTATACCTTTGTGTATTTTTGTAATGCTTGAATAAAAGGATGACAAATAGAAGAACTTTGAGCCAAATTTATGTCTCTGTACAGTTATGATTTGTACGCTTTTTAATGACATTTCTTCTTAAGAAAAAATTTTGCTTAAAAATAAAAGTACAGCTTAAAGCCAAATGTATGTTAAGTATGTTCTGAGGCTCTGTCTAACATACTTTGGACATGTTGTAAGGAGGGACCAGTCCTTGGAAAAGGACATCATGCTTGGGAGGGTGGAGGGACAGCGCAGGAGGGGAAGGCCCTCTATGAGGTGGATTGATTCAGTGACTGGGTTAATCAGGATGGGAGTGTCAGAGACAGTGCAACTGGCACAGGACAGAGCACAGTTTAGGGCTTTTGTTCATAGTGTCACTATGAGTCGCAAGCGACTCGACGGCATATAACAACAACAAAAATATGTTCTTGTTGTTGTTGAGTACTGTCTAGTTTGAACCAACCCTTAGCTAACCCTCCAGCAGGTTTTCAGAGGCAGTTAATCACACAGGAGGAGACTGCCCATCCTTCTCCCATACAGAAGCTGGTGAATTTGAACTAAGCATCTTTGGAATTACAGTGCAGCTTCGTGCTACTCGGCCACCAGTGCTCCCCAAGTCAAATAAGTTGTTTTTGTTATGTGCTGTTCAGTTGCCTATGACTCATGGTGACCCTATGTACAACAGCCCTAAATCCTGATTTATCCTATGCCAATCTTATTGTCTTTGACTCAACTACCCTCATTATTCCAGTCACTGAATCAATCATCTTATCTTCCTCTCTTGAGCTGTCCCTTTACCCTCCAAAGCATGACATCCCTCTCCAAGGACTAGTCTCGCCTTGCAATATGTCCAAATGTCAGATGAAGTTTCAGGATCCTTGCCTCCAAAGAGTAGCCTAGTCTCACTCTCTCTAGGATGAACCTGTTTGTTCTCCTAGCAGTCCATGGTATATCCAATACTCTTTTCCAGCATCACAGCGTAAAGACATCAATTCTCCTTCTGTCATTCCTAGTCAATGTCCAGCTTTCTGATGCAGAGCAAGTAACTGCAAAGACTATGGCCTGGATCAGGAGCACTGTAGCCTCCACACTGATATCACTGCATAGAAAATTTTATAAAGTATATTGATGTGTTAGTCAGATTTCTGATTGCATTACCTTTTCTCATTTTTTGTTATTTTGCCATCTTTTGTGTATTCATCTATGTACATTGAAACACAACACGATTAGCAGATAATACAGAGAATAAGTTATGAACATGCTCGATTTCAGAATCCCAATCCCAGCTATAAGTTCTAAATATAGTAATGATTATCCATAAAATTAAAAAGAACTCACATCATCCTAGATCACAGTAGAGTTTTCAGTAACTTAAAGAATTGGTCAAGAATAGTTATCAACACATTCTGTTCATGCCATCCTCAAATTTCTTCCGAAGTTATTGTTTCCATTCTTATCGATTCAAGTCCTTACCATCTATTGCCTGGGTTACTCCACAGGCATATTACTTTTCTTGTTTCATCCCTTCACCAATTAAGTCTCCATTATAATATCTAGTTACTATTCCACACATATCTAATTTTGCCACTGTTTATTTCTTCATTACAGAGCTCTAGTGGCTGAGTCTATAGGCAGTTGTCCTGTGAACCCAAAGGCCACATCTCTAGCAGTTCTCATCCTTAGAGGCTCTGAGAAATAAAAATGGGCAATCTTTTCCCATGAGATATACAATCTTAACTCATTGGAGGGTCAGCTATACATTTGTTTCTATTTGGTGGCAATGATTTTTTTAAGTTATTCTTCATTACAGAGAGAATTCATTCCTTTTGTAAATTCACTAGTGTACAAATTATTGTTTCATCATGGATATTCATTCTTAAAATCTAAGAGATCCAATTTGTCTAACTGGCTGGTCCAATTTGTCATCAAAACAAACTGAGGGCTGCTGAATGGAGAAAACATTACCAGCTGAGTTCTTGGCAAAGGGAAACAAATCAAAAGGACACAAAAATAAGCAACTGTAACGAAATATAAGCTGTAAAGGGGGTTCTGACTCATAATATGTTGCAAGACTCATTTAGGTTAGGCTACATCATCTCCCTGTAATTACATGATTATTTAATTCAGGCCCAAAGATTCTAAAATCCTTACTTGTAGAGACAAATGGTACATCCTGAACCCTCAGAATGCCTATTGGTATCAAGTTGTTTCTGACAGGTGGAACTTCTACACAGAATTTTAAAAAAGTAACTGTTATTGAATCAGATGGCCACATTTTTCTCCCACATAAGTGCTGGTGGATTTTATTTACCAATTTGTTGGTTTAGAGTTTCTACTCAAACTACCCATAGGAAAACTGAAAAAGCAAAATTACTATTTCGTCTTGATGAGTATAATCTAGTTGGAACCGACTCATAGCTGACCTTCCAGATGGTTTTCAGAAGGAGTTAATCATGGGAGGTGACTGGTCATCTTTCTCCCAAAGAGCAGCTGGTAGGTTTGAACTGCCTGCCTTCGCGATTGCAGTACAGTTTCTTACCACTAGGCCACCAGAGCTCCCTATCATTCTCTAATAGGTCTCCATTTACTAGATAACAGGAATTAGAACAGTAGGCAGTAGTTGCCTGGAAGGGGCCATGGAGGGAGGGTGCCAACATGAAAGAGGAATTCTGATGTGGGGAAAACGATGTGATGTGTATCTTGATTTAGATGTCAGCTACAATTTATCAAACCATGTTTAAAATCTATGCATTTTACTATAGCTAAGTATAAGGAAGAAAAGTAGTTAAGGGGGTAAAGTCTATTTAGGATATTTCTTTAAGCAATTAAATGTAGAAACTGCCGAGTTTCTATGTTTTGAGTGTACTAATTATACATACTATGGCTGTTATACAACTCTGACTCCTGTAATTTGTCTTTCTTTTTTTAATAATTTTAATGAACATTTACAGAGATTTTGGATTTCCATTCATTCATTGCTGTGTAATTTGTCTTTCATGACACTACAAGCTCTTTTTTGTTATGCTTTGATTTCTTATTTGTAAGTAACATGTATACACAGATATATCAGTCCTTGAAAACTTTATAACATTGTGAAGTAAAAGTCCCTCCTAATTGCCTCCACTCAGTACTTTAAGTTTGGTCCTTCCAGCCATTTCCTCTCTCATTTTGAAAACTAACACACATTTCTACATATCTAACACATTTTTTATCTATACAAATTATTCATATTGTTTTGCAAGTTGCTTTTTTTACTTTCTGCTTTTCAGAGATATTATGTTAGAAAAGATCCAACACACACACACACACACAAAGATCCAACACAAAAACCTCCTTGCTACTGAGCTGGAATCGACTCAAGAGTTTGTTGCTGTTGCTGTGTGCCATTGAGTTAGAATCGATTCATTGCTGACCCTCTAGCAAGTGTTCAGAGGCTATAAATCTCATGGAAGGAGACTTCCTATCTATCTTTTGCAGAGCAGCGGATGGATTTGAACCACATGCCTTTGGTTTGGCAGCACAGTTCCCTGCCACTAGGTCACCACAGTTCCTAGTTTATATTAATATAACCATTTGATCACAGAAGACTAAGCACATGCATAATTGCTAATGACTGTCATTAACATCGAGTTGGAACTAACTCAAGCTAATCTTCAGTAGGGTTTTGAAATGTTACAATCACATAAGAGGTTGCCCATCTTTCACTCAAGGAGTCACTAGTGGATTCAAATCACCAGAGAGGTGCCACTCCCTACAGATTACGATATTAGAGCACCTTATATTGCCTATATATAGACCTGATTCATTCTCAAATATTTGTATGGAAATGGGCAAAGTAGTTACCTATTGGCCTGTTTTCCAACTTTCTTGAGAATGTTCCTCAAGTTTCACTAAATTAAGTTGTTGTTAGTTGCCATTAGGATAGTGTATGTATCTTTCAAATTCAGTCCTTTATATTTAAGTATGTGTTTTCAAGGCATATTTTTCTGAAAAATCTTGTCTGGGTTCTTAATGTTATTACCCTCTATTTGTTAGGGTACATAGGGTTTTCAGAGGCCTGCTATTTCAGACGTGGATGGTCAATCCTTCTTCCTAGTCTGTCTTAATCTGAATGTTCAGATTTAGAGAAGTATCAGACAGACCAGCATTTTACAAAAAAGTGAAAGATATATCCCTTATTGTGGAGTTAAGCTCAACTAAACAGTTTAATAGAAGATTTCAAAAGGCAGCATGGGATGACAAAGTAAGATATTACAATGAAATGTGCAAGGAGTTGGAGTCAGAAAATCAAAAGGGCAGAACTCGCTCAGCATTTCTTAAGCTCAAGGAACTGAAGAACAAATTCAAACCTCGAGTTGCTATAATCAAGGATGCTTTTGGCAGAATATTAAATGATCCAGGAAGTATTAAAAGAAGATGGACAGAATATACTGAGTCACTGTATCAAAAGGAATTGGCAGACACAGAAGAATTTAATGAAACAACATATGAGCAAGAGCCTATGGTGATGAAAGAAGTTCAGGCTGCTTTGAAGGAAGTGGCAAAAAATAAGGCCCCAGGAATAGATGTTATACCAATTGATGTATTTCAGCTAACAGATGCTGCCCTGGATGTGCTCACCAAGTTGTGCCAAGAAATCTGGAGGACAACCACTTGGCCAACTGACTGGAAGAGATCTATATTTGTTCCCATCCCAAAGAAAGGTGACCCAACAGAGTGTGGAAACTACAGAACAGTATCATTGATTTCACATGCAAGCAAGATTCTACTGAAGATTATCCAGAAACGACTGGAACAGCATATCAGCAGAGAACTTCCAGAAGTCCAGGCTGGGTTTAGAAGGGGTCGTGGTACTAGGGATATTGTAGCTGATGTTAGATGGATCTCAGGTGAAAGCAGAGAATACCAGAGAAATGTCTATCTGTGTTTCATTGACTATGCAAAGGTATTTGACTGTGTGGATCATAACAAACTGTGGCTGACTCTGAGAAGAATGGGAATCCCAGAACACTTGATCGTTTTGATGCGAAACCTAGACTTGGACCAGGAGACAGTCGTCAGAACAGAGCAAGGGAACACTGCATGGTTCAAAACTGGGAAGGGTGTACGCCAGGGATGTGTCCTATGTCAGGAACTTTTCAACCTGTATGCAGAACAGATTATCCGGGAGGCTGGGCTCTATGAGGGGAAATGTGGGGTCAAGATTGGTGTAAGATCTATCAACAATCTGCGTTATGCAGATGACACAACCCTGCTTGCTGAAACTGAGAAGGACCTGAAGTGCTTGCTGCAGAGGGTCAAGGACTGCAGCCTCCAATATGGATTGAGGCTCAATGTCAAGAAGACAAAGATTCTCACCACTGGGCCAATTGGCAGCAGCATCAGGATGGATGGTGAAGAGATTGAGATTGTTCAAAGCTTTAGTTTGCTTGGGTCCACATCAACACTCTTGGCACCAGTAGCCAGGAAATTAAAAGGCGTATTGCCATGGGAATGTCTGCTGTTAGGGACCTCTCCAAAGTGCTGAAGAGCAGTGGTGTCTCTCTGGAGACTAATGTGCGTCCGATACAGTCCATGGTCTTCGCAATCACTTGTTATGCATCAGAGAGTTGGACAATGACCAAGGAGGATAGAAGGAGAATTGATGCCTTTGAGCTGTGGTGCTGGAGAAGAGTATTGAGAGTACCGTGGACTGCTAGGAAAACAAACAAATTAATCCTGGCAAGGGTTAAACTGGGTGGCTCCTTGGAGGCAAGAATTCTGAGGCTCCATCTAACATACTTCGGACATGTTGTGAGGAGAGACCAGTCCTTGGAGAAGGACATCATGCTTGGGAGGATGGAGGGACAGTGCAGGAGGGGAAGGCCCCCTATGAGGTGGACTGATTCAGTGACTGGGGTAATTGGGATGGGAGTGTCAGAGACAGTGCAATTGGCACAGGACAGAGCAGAATTTAGTGCTGTTGTACATACGGTTGCTATGAGTCGCAAGCGACTTGACGGCACATAACAACAACAACAACAACATATGTTAGGGTGGCTTAGTGGTAAGGAATTTCACTGCCTAGCCAAAGGCACATGGTTTGAATCCACCAGATGCTCCATGGGAGAAAGATGGGCTATCTCATCCCATGCAATTTACTGCCTCTGAAAACCTGTTGAAGGTCAGCTATGAGTTGCTTCTAACTCACATAAAACATGTGTTACAAATTCCCAAATCAACATCTCCATGGCAACCTTAACCAAATTTAATCTCAATTCAAGTTACTAAAAAATACTTCCACTAGATTACTTTTTTATCACTTCATAATCATGATGCTTAAGCTCTTATACTGTCAAAACTCGATACTCATTTTCTAAAATTCCATACAAGACGTGAAAAATCTAATGTCTGGAGAACATCATGGAGACCAGCAGATGTGGAGGGAAGAAACTATTAATAAGCTTTATTAGAACATCATAACAGAAATATGAAGGGTTGAACAGAGACAACAATAACATAGAAAAAGATAATTTGGTATTTTAAACAAAGAAATACTGCATTTGATGACTACAGTGAAGAACAAAATAAGAGTCAATATTACTCTAAAATATTGAGTTTGAGTGATTGAATATGTTTTATTGAGTTTCATTCATTAAGTTGGGGAATACTGGAGGGATAAATTATGAATCTGGTCTTTAAAATATTGAGCCTGAGGTACCTGTATGACAGACATCAAGTGAAGAATCCATGAGTTACCTGGATATCTAAATTAAAGCTGAAAAAAACCCCCCCTGATTATACATATTAAATGATAGATGAAAGCATGAGTAGAAGATATGGCATAAAGTCTAAGATTTAAGAAAGGATAACAAAAAAATATATGTTTGGTAACTAGGGTCAGATATATTAGAGTCAGTGAGACTAGCTGAAGAAAGGCATAAACACACAGCCCTATGTGTTGGTATGAATATGTCTCTCTATCTATGTAGTAATATAATTTACCTTCTCAAGTTGGGTCTCCTCCCAAGCCTCTCAATTTTTTTGAATTAATAAGTCTATTTGTTCTTGGGTTTTTCTAATTCATTTGACTCTCATATTTAGTGACTCCAAATCACAGTGGGTAAGACTATAGAATGTAGAGCCAAATATTCTGGAATCAAAATCCTGCCCAACCATTTACTAGCTGTGTAATACTGGGCAAATGTTTTAAGCACTCAAATGGCAAATCTATTAAAGAGTTGTTAAGAAAACTTATAGGGGCTAATGTTTTTAAAGAGTTTAGAAAAAATATTTATTATGTGGCCTATAAACATTTTTATATAAAGAAAGAAAGATGCCTATCAATTTTCTTGGTGAAGTTTTCAAATGTGACTGTTTTTTATTTAACACCCAAACAGCTGAAGCTCCTCTGTTTCATATACCATTACCTCATCACTGTATTACAATTTTTTAATACCTCACTAATTATCTCTTAATAATCAAGAGCTATTTGCCTGGTTTATGAATGAAACCTTTAACTACACAATTCAGCCTAGAATTCAGATTTGTATTTTGAACTCTGTGCTGGACAGCTCCATGTGGCTATGCCAGTAAACATTCAATTCAACATGTCTGAAAAAGATTAAATTCATTTCCTTTCTGTAGTAGCATCACTGCAAATGATTAGTCTTCAACTAGCAAAAGATTAAAAATCTCGGAATCAAGATCCTTTTGTCAATCTCTCTCAACATCCAAGTAGTAGTGGAGTCTCGACCCCATCCCTTTGCTTTCACTCAAGTAACTGTCATAACTCTATCTCAAGATTTCCTTCAGATCTCATTGCCTTTTCAAAAGAACTTTTAGCTGAGCTCCCTACACTTTAGCTAAAAAGTCCAGAAGCAGCTACTGGAATTCTCTGTCTGTAGGTTTACCTCTAAAATAAAACAGCTTTGTAAAGTGCAAATCTAACCATTAGCAGTTTCTTTCAGAACTTTAAAAACTACCACTTCCCTTCACAATCTGGACTTCAGTCTACTTTTACAGTCTCATGTTCTACTAGTCTACTGTCCCAGTGTCATATCCTATTCTTTGAGGCTCCCCACTTCTTTCTTTTCACACACAAGTCATGCTCGATCATTATCCAGTAGCATTATAATTTTTCCCTCTGCCTGAAAAGCTTTTTCACCTCGTCCTTTAGAAGCACAATTAGCCAGCAACTGCCATATAAGTTCATACATAAGTGATTGATACACTGTAGTGTGAACACTTATTTTGTATCTAGCTCACAAAGTTGACCTTGAATATTGTAAAGCTTTCTTACAAATCTCTGCCATCGGGCTAGTATTGTAAAAGAAATCTGGTCACTTGCCCATTTGCAGAGAAACCTCAGCAATGGGTAACTTAGGTCAGCATTGCTAGAGATTCTCAAGGCTGGCACTGAGGCCTTACATTGAGTAGGCTCCCGGAGCTGGTTTTCCAGGGTCTCAGCTCTGGCACATTTTAGAAGATGCCAGAGTCAGGTGTCCAAACCTACTCCAGAGGTCCCAGGAGGAAGTCTTAGAGACACCAGTAGCCTCCCTACTCTATCCTTTCTGAAAGGAAAGGGGCGGGGCGCCGCGTGGGCAGATCCCAGGGCTCCTTCACTCCCCAGGGGCCTAGGCCAACCCCTCTGTCCCCATCCTAGTGTTAGTCCTGGCGGATCCAAAGCCCCAAGGGAGCTCGCACCTTAAGAGACCCCGCACCCCCGCCCGGCGCTCCATCCATCTTTGCACTTACAGACCCCAGGAAAGATCGTCGACAGGATCCTGCACTGCCAGGAGCTCGGGCCCCTCGGGGCTCCGGGTAGGGGGAGGGGCAGGGAACCCGAGCCAAAGGGGGACCCAACGGAACCGGAAGGGCAGCCCTCGCCGGACGCAGACAACTTCCAGGTCCCATGGTCTTCTCCACCAATCGGAATGCTCGGAGGGCGACGGGGCCCCTAGAGGAACTTCTAGCGTTGTGGGCGGAGTGCTGGAGGATGCGCCGCAGGCATTTTAGGTAGCTGTAGCTAGTGCTACTATTTATAGTTTTTTAGGGCTCTGGATCCCCGCATTCCGCGCGAGAGAGCTGGTTTTGGCCTGGATCTCGGTGGTTTCTCTGAAGCCAGACCTGCCTGCTTGGGCCCCCGCACTTATGCCTCGGTAAGTCCCTCCCGCCTGGGGGTGTGGACTCACCGTGTTGGGGCCCTGAAAACAGTCGTGTTTACACCCCCCCCCCCACTCCCGGCTTTTTAATATGGTGTTTTCCAAGGATCTACTCTCTTAAATTCCACCCTTCCTCCCCACACCCCGTCTTCCTTCATGCTCATTCTTGATCCTTCTATTCCTATAGCTTAGGTCACCAACTACGTCCTCATCATTTTAGATCAAGCTCTGATTCTTCTGCCTAGAAGACGTCTTTCTTCGGTTGATTGTTTCAATGTTAATTTACCTCTTATTTATCCAAGTTCGTCTCCAAACCTGTTTTTACTACTCTTCAATAGACCTTGTTGATGAATGCCATCATTTCTGCCGACCAGAAAACTTGAGAATGTTTCTAGAGGCGTTTTCTATTTTTCCCCTTGGCTTTTTACTTTTTAAAATTCCACTTAGAAACCTGTTTCTTTTTGTCTTTCTCCTACTCTAGTTTAATCTTTTCTGGTGTTACGAAGCTTCCAAATTCTGTTTATTGTAAACGTTTCTACTCAAAAATACCGCCATCTCATATCTGATATTGCCACTCCGAGAGCACCCACCCCTCTATAAAATTTATCATTGCCCTTATTTTAACAGTTAGAAATCTTTCTATTCAGTCCTCAGACTACCACATCACTTAAACTTTACCATATATTCCATCTCTACCCATACTAAGAGAGTGTGTGTGTGTGTGTGTGTGTGTGTGTGTGTGTTTAAAGTACAAAAATACATATTGTAAATTAATTGAGCATGTTTGGAAACCAAAATTACTGACGATAAGTAAGATATTAGTGTATATTGTTGTTAGGCGTCGGTGAGTTGCCTACAACTCGTAGCGACTCTATGTACAACAGCTCTGAAGGCTCTATTATACATAGGGTTTTTGAAGACCTGTTATATATTTTCAGAAGTGGATGACCAATACTTCTTAGATAGTGAAATGGAATGTACAACATCTAGATTAGATAGGACGTTTATGACTAAAAAAACCCATAAACGCTGTCACTAGTGGTGAACATTAGTTAGCATCATTAATGATGTGTCAGCCAGATGTTATGTATTGCATGTAATGAAACACGAAGTACAACATAGCATCACCTTTATGTGTTATGTTAGTATGATGTATGCAATCCCAAAATATTTGACTCTACTGAGTGTTAAAATATAATTTTCAATTTCCCAGAAATACAAGGTTTAGAGAAACAAAGACACTTTAAGGAAGCAAGCATTCAAGTTTAGAGATAGGACATTTTCACTTCAGGTGTTTTACCTTTTCTATATGCCAATGTCTTTTTATTTTAGACTTAAAGGACATACAGTGGTGGCCCTGGTTTTGATGCTAATTTGGGAAAGCTAGCTATAAATATATTTGGGTAGGTAAGATTTTAATATAGTTTTCTTATTCTTAAATCTGATCTTGCTTCTGATTTGTCCACCTTTCTCCCTGTGGCTGGTAGATTCGAACCACCAGAAGTGCCATTTTTGGATTAGCAGGACACCTCCCTCACTACATGCTGTGTCACCAGAACTCTCTAAGTCAGGAATCTGATGAAAGTAAAATTTACTGAAATGAGGCTTTTGATTTGAAGAAGTCAGTCACAAAGAATATTTTTGGTTAAAAAAAAACCATACCCCTGAATGTGATCTAGAAACTAGATGAGAGAAAAATGTCTGAAAAAGGTAGATAGTATTAACTGAAAATGCAGATTACTTAACATTATGCTCAAATATTGTTAAAAAATATGTCTGCACACAGAAGGATATGCATGAAAATATTAACAATGGTGGTGGTCCCTGGGTGATGGGAATGTGAGGAATTTTTGTTTGCCTGTATTTTCTATTTTTATCCAAATCATGTATGTTGATTTCTCCAATAAAAGTTTATTTTGAAAATTTTAATAAAGGTTTTCAGATAGATTTGGTGTGTACATGTGAATCAAAAATACATGAAAGAATAATCACCAAAATATGTTTAAAAAGTTATTTGTCAGGGTGGCAGGATTTTAGGAGATTATTGTTTTTAATACTGTATCTGTGATTTAAACATTTTAATATGTGTGTACTATTTAACTATATAATGTGAAAAAGCAACAAATTATTTTGAAATGGACAAGTTCCTGAGAGGAGCTGAAACAGGACTTCTTTTTTTCGTGTTTTTTGCCCCCGTTTGATATGAATGTAATGCTCACTAAAAACATTTCAAATAACTCATTCACCAGAAAAATTGTATATATTATCTGAGTAAATAAAAGGAGAATTGAAAGCTGTAGTTACTTACCAAGGCTGAACTCATCATTGTTAATGGCTATTACTACCAATAATCATTCTTTCTATTATCCGTGTGTGTATATAATTTTCTCCAAACAACAATTTAACTTCATTGAGAATGGAGACTTTAAAAACTATTATATTGCTTTTTGAATTGTGGTGTTGTCGAAGTATTGAATGTACCATGGACTGCTTAATGGATAAACCGGTCTTGGGGGAAGTGCAGCCGGGATGCTAAGTGAAGAACCAGCCAGGATGGTGAAATTTTGCCTCACATACTTTGGGCATGTTGTAGGGAGGAGCAAGTGCTTGGAAAAAGACACCATGCTTGGAAAGGTAAAGAGTCAGCTAAAGAGGAAGACCCCCAACAAGGATTGACACAATGACCATAGGAAGGGGGAGATCTGGAAGCTGGTACAAGATTCTGATCTGTTCATAGAGTAGTTTTGTGTAGTAGTTAACTCGATGGCATTTAACAAAAGTATATTTATTTCGATGTTGAACTTTTTTTAAAATCTAAAATCCTCCATCTTTGAGTAGCATCCTGCAACAACTTGGCAAGTATAAGGCAGTTTCGTTGTAGGCTGTGACCTTGAATTTGGGAGTTTAACATTTGACTTCTAGCCTGGATTCTGTAACAAGGGCTCAACTCTTTACTAAAGTGAGAAGAATCACACTGTATTCTCGGGGGTTTGTGGTAAAGCAGTAATGAAATCCCCTAATAGATCCCTGCATAATCCCTGTCACTGTTGAGTACCAATTTTCCAAATGTAAGGCAAGCATTAAAAAGAAGATGAATCTTTATGCCATTATTGACTGGTACTCTGTTATCCCACCTCCGTTTAGGCTCAAGGCTGTTATCTTACTCCGCCTTATACACCCCCTGCCCTGGTCTCAGTCCCTGCCGCTGTCACACCGGAGCCAGCCCAAACCCCCTAGCATCGACCCAACCCTACCTCCTCGTGCACCTAGAGTTCGGGCTCCGCGCAGGCGCAGACGTCTAAGCCAGTCCAAAAGCCCTGGCGGAGCTTGGAGGAAAGGAAGCTCTCCCTCATCTCTCGCTTTTAGGCAAATACGGCCGCTCGGTTTAGCCACGGGCCTATGAGACAAGCTAGAAGGCGGGGCGGAGGGCGGAAGAAGCCTTTCTCACGTGAGCTGGGGGGGGAGGGGGGGGGGGGGACGGGCTGGGAAAAAGAGGGGGACGGTTTGGAGGCTAAGGCGGCGGAGCCTTCGGGACGGCTTACGGCAGGCAGTGGAGGAGGAGACGGCGGGTCGGGTAGGGCCGCATTCCACCTCCTCCTTCCAGCCTCCCATCCACAACCCTGGGGAAACCTTCCGAAGGCTCCTGCCGCGACGCAAGCTGTTGTTTCCTCCCGCTGGACTGGGCCGGTGAGACTGAGTCCAGCTCCTTCGACGGGCCAGATTCCGAGTGGAGCCGTGATTGGGGGGAAGGGGAGCTGGACTGAAGGAAGAGGGCGCATGCGCAGACGGGAGTGCTCGCGGAGCCCCTGCCCAAACCGGTTCCCCCTGTCTGGGTGAGTGTGTTGTCTTCTGAGTCTTTCCTGTATGACTGTCCTTCTCACCCCGCAAAAAAATCTGGTTTGTGCCTGCGCCTTCATGTATTGGCCCCATCCCGATTTGGGATTCTGGTCGCCCCCTGTGCCTCAGTTTCTCCACGCCTTTCCCCATTGCGCGTGGGGCCTGTTACTAAGGCCGACTTGAGTCATAAGCTAGTTGCCTCAGATGCGCATAAATTTGAAAGACTTGAAAGGCTTTATTTCAGTGTTCCTCTTCGATCTCGTGTTGATAATTCGGTCTTTTGCAGCTTTGTAACGATTAATGTGCTTGCAATTAAAGTGTTTTAAACATTCCACTCTTCCTATCTGTTTGAAGCATTCGACCACATCGCTGTTAGCATCTTTTTATTCTCAGCAGCCTTCAGGATGCTAAGTGTTGAGTGCGAGCATAACCCGTTAAGCAGTTTGCTGCCCACTGTTTGGTCTATGATCAGTGCTCTTTTGCCATCCAGACGGTTTCTGTTTACCACTTGCTCCTCAGGAGAATCTCTCTATACCTGTGGTTAACTTGGAGATTCTTTTATCTTGAAAGAGACCTAAATTCAGTAGACCTATTTTTAAGTGATCATCTTTCCACCGTTCTGTTTAAATTATGTTCTAACTTGAACTTAAGTTCTTTCTGGCTTTTGTCTTTTGGTTATCAGCAGAGGGGAGGAGGTCAGTCAGGGATGCAGTTTTACAGTGAATTTGATATTGTGCAAATAAACACCTGTATTCACGTATATATGACTCTAGTAGTGACTATAGTGGTAAGGGGGATGTGGGAGTGTGTGTGTGTGAAAGAGAGAAAGAAGTGAATGTATTCCAAACTATATGCTTTTGCTAAGTGCCTTCAAGTCTACTTAAGCAACCCTGTGAACAACAGATCTGAATCTTGCTCTATCATGTGCCATCCACACAATTTCTGACATACTTGAGCGCATTGCTGTAGTCACTGTGTCAATCTCTCTGGTGAGAGTCATCTGTTCTTTTGCTGACCTATCCACCTTTCTAAGTATGATGTCCCTCTCCAAGGAATAGCCTCTCCTAACAACATGTTCAAAGTATGTGAGACTAAGCTTTATCACCTTTGCCTCCCAGGAGCACTCTGGCTGCACTTACGCCAAGACTGTACTTTTGGCAGTCCATGGGATATTTAGTAATTTCCAGCATCACAGTTCAAAAGCATCAGTAATTCTTCTGTTATCCTTATTCACTGTCCAACTCTCATATGCATAACAAGTGACAGAAAAGACAGTCCAAGTCAGGCGCACCTTAGTTCTCCAACTGACTTCTTAGCTCCTCAGGAATTTGGAGGGATTTCTGACTACAGTATTCCCCGTTACAATATGTCTCCTAATCTCCTCACTGCTGGTACCAAGGGTTTTGATGGTGAATTCAAGTAAGATTAAATCATTGAGTTTGAGCTTTTCTCTGTCATGATGTTGTCTATTGTTCCACTGATAAGAATTTTTGTTTTCTTGGCATTTGAGATGCAATCTGTATTGAAGGCTGTATTCTTTGTTTGTTGTTGTGTACCATAGAGTTGAAACTGATCCATAGCTGACCCTCCAGAGGGTTTTCAGAGGCAGTTAATCACAGAAGAGATTGCTTATCCTCCCGTGGAACAACTGGTGGCTTTAAACTGCATGCTTTCACATGATTGCAGCACAGCTTCTTGCCATTTTTTATAAAGGATGAACAAAAGCCACAGAGGGTGAATGGAAGGGTGTTTATTATTAATCTTTGTTTGAAAAATTACATACCAAGGAAATGCACATCGACTTTTTTTTCTTTAAGTGACATACTTGTGTTAACTTTGTGTAGGATGGAATTTTATTGTATATTGAAGACATTTTTTTTAAAAAAAATTGAAGACTTTTAAGTGGAGTTCACTTAGAAATACTCAGTTCTTTCTCATCTTCTTTTATAGCCTTCTGTTTGAGTTATTAAAATTGTTGTCTGTGATTGGTTAGAATGTAGTAGTAACACTTAAAGTTTATGTCTAGCTTTAATGTAAAATATTGACTAGCAATAATACTTAAAAGTTAAGTAAATTCCATGGTACTACTTTTAATTATTAGTTTTATAACATAGGTTACAGTTAAGTAACTGAAAGCATTGCTGTGGATAAAGTATATATAGCTATTTATATAGCTTAGCAGCTATGCTTTTTGATGTTGTTTTTGGTTAGTAGTTTATTGATATAAATGCTGACGTTAGACTGAATGATAATGATGCATTTAGTCTGTAAAGACAATTGCTTCCTATTCCCCCCCCCCCCCCC
>NW_006399866.1:11260626-11263014 GCF_000299155.1 Elephantulus edwardii | reverse complement strand
TGAAAATGAGGGGACATACTTTGAACTTTACAGGCCAGATTGTTATATTGAGTATTGTATATTTGCAATTAAAGTAAAGCATACTTTGAAGTTCTTACCATTTCATAAAAATTACCTTAGCAAGTGCACCATTTTTTGAGTAAAGGCATTAGAATGATTGGTTTAAATTGCTTTTGCTCTCGATTGTTTTTCTAGAATTTGTGTGTTAAAACTCCTGCCGTACCTACCAAACTAAAATCACACTGCCAAGTAAATTCCAGCTCACAGTGACTCTGTCATAGGTTGCCCGTGTTTGTGTCTTTCTAGTATACCTTTTCATTTCTCAGCATGAAAAAAAAATTACTATCAAAGTTTTAAAATTTTTTGATGTTTAATTAAAATATTAAATAGAAATCATTTTAAAGAAAATCTAAAGCTAAAGATTTGGGGTTGGTGGGACTTGCTTGTAAAAACATTCTGTGAACTTGACAACAATTGCTTTTATACATAAACTGGTTGCCCACCCAGATTTTGTTTCTTTTCCCCATCAATTTTGTGTGGAATTTCCTTGAAGCTATGAGTGTAATCACTTCTTTTGACTCTAAAAGCTTTATTTCTCCTCATGTGTAGTGATTTTCTGAGGAATATGCATGTAATAAGAGGTTATAGAATTAACCTGCAAGTTTCTTTCCTCTTTCCAAGTCTACTCAGATGATAATCAGTTACTATTTGACGAAGACTTTTTTAAAGGCTGTTTTTCCCATCATAAAAGAATTCTGTAAAACTTAATTTTCCAAAGGCTTCCTTTTTCTGTGGAGTACTAAAGAGTAAAGGAAGCCTGAAACCTATCCTTCTTAGCATGAAATAGTATGTATTACAGTGACTACAAACATGAGAAGCGCTTTGACATTAAGAGGTTTGTATTACCTTGGCTTTAAAACATGAGAAGTCTATCTTCTTAATTGTATGCATATGCTGCCAAATGTGCGGATTTGAACCCCTTCAAGAGTTAGTGTGTTTATATCTCCAGTTTAAGTTGCATCAATGTTTATATTTATAAGTCATTGTGGCAATGAATTTTTCTCCATTTTAAAATCTATAATTTCATAAAGTATGTTAGCAAATTAGTTGCTGTGATAATTCTCAGCATAATATAAACAAAGGTTAGAAGTCTTCTCATTCCTGTTTTTTCTTAATACATTTTTGTAATCAACAATTAATGCTAATAATCTTATTTTCCTGATACCTTTTTGTCAGGAACAAGAATTAATATACACAGCTTTTTTTGGAGAATATATTTTAATTATCATTAAGTATAATAACATACCAGATTCATGGCTAAATTGGATTAAATATTGGGCAGATGTGTATTACTAGTGGAAGTTTTGGTTTAAAATTTTAATGATTTAAAAAAAATTTTAATGATTTAACCTTATTGGTGGTGGTTGTGTGCTGTCAAATGAGAACCAACCCACAGCTCACCCTCCAGTAGATTGTTAAAGGCAATAAATTCCACAGGAGGAAATTGCCTGTCCTGCTCCTGCAGCTCAGCTGGTGGATTTGAACTGATTGCCTTTGGGATTGCAGCACAACTTCTTACCACTAGGCTACCACAGAGAGAGAGCTCCCTAAAACTTTATAGGGGTAGTAAATATTTTTTGTGTCCTTGAAGCTAATTAAACTGATTCTGACAACATGAGCAAAGGAACATGTCACGTAAACTTACTGTGCTGTGCCCCACAATTTTCTGTGAATACACCCTTGATGTATCTGCACAAGAAAAATGGTTATCCATATTGGAGTTACTTTTGAATTGTTTATGAATTCAGGAAATATTTTGTTTCTGGTAATAGATTATGAATCATCTCTATTTTAAAATTTTTATTATTTTATTTTTCTATGTTTAGGAGAAAAATATCTCATCAGTTATATTTAAAACCCTCTGTTGAATTAAATGTTAATTTTGTATCTTCTTACACAGTGTTTGTTACAGTAGTAGCAATGAAGGTGCTCAGTGAATATGTGCTATTCACTGCTCACCTTTTGCTCTCTAACATTTATTAATGTCCTACCCTGTGCAAACATGGAGGATGCTCATGGTTTCTTTTAATGCTGGTGATTTGCCTATACACATGTGTCTGAAAAACAAAGAGGTCACTAGAAAAGAGAAATCTAATGCAGTTTTGTACTTTAGTTATCTCTCCAGTTTACATAAATGAACAATGAAAGATGATAACATTTTAGATATAATGCAGAATGATTGATATTCTAAATGAAGTAGATTGATTTTTCTGGCTGTATGTGAGAAGAAACAATATGAAAACCTTATTTCCTATGTTGTTGTTGTTGTTGTTATGTGCCATCGAGTCGTTTGCGACTCATAGCGACCCTATGCGCAACAGCCCTAAA
>NW_006399866.1:11233315-11258201 GCF_000299155.1 Elephantulus edwardii | reverse complement strand
GGAATATACTGAGTCATTATATAGAAAGGAATTGGCAGATACAGAGGAATTTAAAGAAATAACATATGAGCAAGAGCCTATGGTGATGAAGGAAGAAATTCAAGCTGCTTTGAAGGAAATAGCAAAAAATAAAGCCCCAGGAATAGATGGTATACCAATTGAAGTATTTCTTATTTCCTATAGAGAGGAAAATTCTTGAACAACTGCATCTTTCTAATATTCTAAAATGCTAGTATAAATTCTATTAGGCTTTAGAAAACCGTTCTAGGAAAAAAGACCAGAATACTTTTTATCTATGTTATTGTAATAAGTCAGAAATATAATTTGACCCAGTAAATGAGTAGTACATTAACGTTAATATTTCCTGTGTTCCCAGGGGTAGGTTTCTATTGTGGAAATAGAATCCAGACAACCATTTAAATACTTTGATTTAGAGATACTACATTGAGATAACCAAGGCCAGCATCCCCAGAGTTTTGAAAAAAGTTACAGTGTTACTTCCTGAGATGTCCACAGGAACATGAGCATACCATTTACTTGGAGTTTAATTGAAGACATTATTGCTAAGAACCCTCCACTGGACTCTGACTTACAGTGACCCTGTGGACAGTGGATCTAAACCCTGCCTTATTCTATGCCGTTCTGACCCTCGTTGACACCATTACAGCCACTATGAAAATCCTTCTTGTTAACAGTCTTCCCTTCCTTCCCCACATGTGGGAGCGTGATGAAATTTTCCAAAGACTCGCCCTTCCTAACAACATGCCCAAAGTGTGTGAGATGAAGTTTCTCTATCCTTGTCTCCAAGGATCACCTTCGGTGCATCTTTTGCAAGACATTTGTTTGTCCTTTTGGCCATCCTGAGATACTCACCATTCTTCTTCAATACCACAACTCAAAGGACAGAGTCTTCTGTTATCTTTATTCATTATGAAACTTTTAGATGCATAAGTAACTGAAAAAATTTTGGTTTGGGTCAGGTACACCTTAGTCTTAAAACTGCTCTTCAGCACTTTGTAGAGGTCCCTGACAGATGAGCTTCCCAGTGCGCAGTACTCTTGATTTTCTGCCTGCTGTTGTCCGATGGGTTAATTGTGGATCAAAAAAAGAAGAAATCATTGAAAATTTTCTCTCTCTGTCATGATGATTTCTGTTGTACTGGGAGTGATGATTTTTTGTTTTCGTAAGGTTGAGCTATAACTCATTGAAGGCTGTAGTGTAATCTTTGATCTTCTGTAACAGGCATTTCAAATTCTCTTCACTTTCAGCAATCAAGATTGCATCATCTCCAAAATGCAAGTTGTTGATGAATTTTCTTCTGACCCTGCCACAGTCTTCTTCATATGGTCCAGTTTCTTGAAGGATTTGTTCTTCATCTCATTCTAAACCATGCAGTATTCCCTTGCTCTATTCATACAACAGATTCTTAGTCTCCACAGTCAAAAGTTTTATGTAGTCAATAAAACACAAATATATATGCTTCTGGTATTCACTGCTTTCAGCCAAAATTGGCCTGCCATCAATGATGGTATCTCTTATGCCATGGCTTCTAAATATACCTAATCTGAATTTTGAACAGTTCTCTGTTGAGGTACTTTTCTAGCTAGTTAAATAATCTTCAGTAGGATTTTACTTGTGTGTGATGTTAATATTGCTTGGTAGTTTCCACATTCTTTTGGATCTCTTTTATTTAATAATCAGAACAAGCATGAATCTCTTCCACGCAGTTGTCCTCTAAGTTTCTTAGCATAGTTTGGTGAGCAGATCCAGGGCTGCATTTGTTTGTTGAAATATTTCAGTGTCTCATTGATTCCTTGGGCTAAGGCAGTACCTTCAATACAGTTTGAACTTCTTTCATCATCATTGGTTCATGATCATATGCTGCTTCCTGAAATGGTTCTGTGTCCACCAGTTCCTTTGATTACAGTGATTCTGTGTCTTCCGTCATCTTTTGATGCTTCCTGGATTTTTCAGGATTTTGCCCATGGCATTCTTCAGTATTGAAACTTTAGAGATTCTGAAATATTTTTTCAATCGCTGAGCGATTTCTTACATTTTTCAAGCTCTCTTTGCCCATTCCTTTGTAATACTTTGCTTTGTATTCTAGTGCTGCCCTTTGAAATCTTTTGTTCCTCTCTTTTATTTTTTAATAAATTTTTCTTTTGTAATGGTTTACTTACAAAGTTTGTATACATTGTTTTCACACTAACTCTTCTAATTTCCTTTCCCATCTCTCCCTCTACCCACCAAATTATGTCACCTTCTGACCACCCCCCTTTCCCATCCTCACCCGATTGTTTCTGTCCTCCCCTTCTTGGGTCCTCATACCCATTTTACTAGTTACCTTTCTATTTCTACAATAATGGTCTTATACAGTATTTGTCCTAAAGGGACTGAGTTAGTCCACATAGCATAATGCTCTCTAGTCCCTCCCAAGTCATGTAGTAATTCTCGAAATCATTGCTCCTGCATGCTGCATATGTGAATGTACCACGGTTTCTCAGTCCATTCGATTGTGGTTGGACATCTGGGCTGTTTCCATGTTCTTGAGATGGTGAATAATGCTGCTGTGAACATTGATGTACAGATCACCTTTTGTGTCTTAGTTCTCGTTTTCTCAGGCTGTATTGCAAGCAGTGGAATAGCTGGGACCTTTGGATTTTCTTTGTTCACCAAACTGCCTTCCAGAATGGTTGTACCATTTTACAATCCCACCAACAATGTATAAGAATTCCTATCTCTCTATATTTCTTTCCAACATTTATTATTTGCTATCCTGTTAGACTTTGCCCCTTCTACTGAAGTGAGATAGTACCTCATTGTGGTTTTGATTTGCATCTCTTATTGCCAGTGGTTTTGAGCATTTCTCGATGTGTCTTTTGGCTGTTCATATATCTTTCTCTGTGAAGTCTTTTGCCCATTTTGTAATTGTGTGATCAGACTTTTTCTTGTGGAGACCCTGTAGAGTTCTGGAAACTTATTATGAGACCCTTGTCTGAAATGCTATTGCTAGATGTTTTTTCCCAGTCAGTAGGTTTTCTTTTCACTCGTTGGGAAAAATTTGTGATGTGCACAGGGATTTAATTTTTAGAAGGTCCCATTCATCAATTTTATCCTCTCCTGGTTGTGTATTTCTCCTTGTATTTGTCAGCCTTTATATACCATGAGCTCGACCTTATAAGGTTTTTCCTACTTTGTCTCTTATGGTCTTTATGCTTTGGGGTTGCTTATCTCTTTTACCTCAGCAGTTCATCCCATACCTTTGTTTTGGCTTCTCCATGTTCTAGTGCCATTTTGGGGGTGTGTGTGTGGGGGGGGGATTTAGGGTATTTTATTTGCTTTAGGTTTATATTTACACAACTAACAGATTAGTTTTCCAGTTTATTGATACACAGATCGTTCCATGAAATTGTTTGCATTCCCAACAGTATATTGGCATGCTCCAGTATTTCCTCTCTGGGTTTCCTGTTTCTATTCATCTGGCTCCCTTTCACACCTGCGGTCTCATGTTTGCATTTAGGTAAATGTTGGCCATTTGTTCTCATACAGTTGCTTGTATTAAGGAGCACATTTTCCCACATGTATTTTTATTTTATTGACTTGTCTATAATTTGACTAATGAAAGCTGTGGTAGCTAGTGTATTATGTATTACCCTGCTAATGGAAAGGTCAGTGGTTTGAAACCATCCGCCACTGTGAGGGAGAAGGATGAGCACTGTCCTTCCATGGAGACAGCCTGGGAAACGTGGGAGAAGGTCACCATGAGTAGGAGTTGACTGAAGTGAGTGGTTGAGTATATTTGGTTAAAGTGGCCATAAGGAGTGTCTTGAGTTTCAGATTTAGAACAGTCTTAGAGTTCCACCTGTCCCTTCAAGGCCAGAGGTAAATCTGGCCTTTCTTAATAAACCACATACCACCTCCCCTCCCTGAGATGTTCTGTTTTGGTCCCAGTCAGCCAGTGGTTTATATGGGCTGTTGTACATTTAGCTACTTGTTTCTTAGTTTGTAGTTTATTCCTTATCCTTTGCTTCAGGTGGAAAAAGACTTGTACTTGTTTTATATGGCAACTTGCAAGCTTTTGAGATCCCAGATGCTTCTTACTAGCTTAGTGCACTGTATGTTTTGCATGTTGACTTAATTGTATCCTGAGACTGTGGCTCTTATACTTAATTTCAGGTTCTGTGTTGTGTGTGTGTGTGTGGGGTGCTGTTGTTGTTATAAGCCATTAAGTTGATAAGGACTCAATGTCCCCATGAACAAGGGATCTAAACCTTCTCCTGTGCTGTGCCGTCTTCATCATCTCTGCTATACTAGATCCTATTATTGTAGTCACTGTATCAGTCCATCTCATTGAAGGTCTTCCTCTCTTTCCCTGATCCTCCACCTTTCCATGTATGATGTCCATCTCTAAGGACTCCTAATAACATGCCCAAAGTATGTGAGGCAGAGCTTCATCATACTTGTCTCCAAGGAGTGCCATGGCTCCACTTTGTGCAAGACATTAGTTTGTTCTCTTGGCAGTCTATGGGATGTTCAGTACTCTATACCAACACCACAATTCAAAGGTATTCATTCTTCTGTCAGACTTAGTAATTATTCAACTTTCAGCTACATAACAAGTAATTGAAAAGACCATGGCTTGAATGATGTCTAAGTAGTTCTTATAGTTAGTCTTCAATGTGCTCAACTCTATATATATGAGTATTTATACAACATTTGCTCTTAAATATCCGAAACAGCCTCAATCATATCTTTTTACAGTTATTTATAAACATTTAGTTGAGTATACATAGCTTGGAAGCAGGAGTGGCATCTACTTCCTATACAACATGTCTCTGCTAACTCTGTGAACTTTGATAAATGACAATAGTTGTAGAAAAGCTTCAGGCCTTTTGTTCATAGGGTCCCTATGAGTTGTGCTTGATGGCAATTAACAAAAATATATAGCTTACCTGTTTAGCGTACTTATTTTCTGGTGTCTCTGTTAAAAAATTTATTGTTTGCTATTACTGTCCTTACAGGATTATTTCTGTTCCAGCATTTACTGTAGTTAACCTTTTTTCCTTGCACATCTAATGATGTTTTACTTAATTTTGGCCACATGACTTTCCTAACTGTGTATATTCTTTTTCTTTATTATTATAATTCACTTGTACAGTAACTAGTTAGTGATTGTCCCTCCTCTACTTCATTTAGTTTTAATTTTTACAAGAGTCAAAGTATCATATTTGAATATGAGTTAAAGAGTTGTTTCATATTCTTTTCATCTTTTTCTTCCCTCTTGTACCTTTTATTAGTAGCAATAGTACCTGGAATCTGAAAGGCATGGATATTTCATATCTTAGGCTCACTTAACATTTGACAGAAGGTAAGCTATTTCATTACTCTGAGACTTAGTTTATTTGTGAACTTGCGCTAATTATGCCCCTTGAACAATGATACACCTGTTTAAACTCTGGACTACACACACCACACACACACACACACACACACACACACACACACACACACACACACGAGTGCCTCGGAGGACAGGCCTGGCGTTTTTAAAGGGTCAGAGCTTTGAAAACCATAAGGAACAGTTTTATTCCACACACATGCTGTTACTTTGGAAATGTCTTGGTGGCAACTAAGAACTACAACTAATGGAATTGTATTGGAACTATTTGGCATTTCTCCCCACTTCTCCTGGATACTCACTTGTAAGAAAGCTCAAGATCCAAAATGGAATTTAACTCCCAGTCAGATGTTTTGTTGTCTGTTTTACCGACTGTTAACTTTAAAAAGTCCTAATAAAACTTTGCAGCACAAGAAGCTGCACTGCAATCCCAAAGGCACACAGTTTGAATCCACGAGCTACTGCGTGGGAGAAGGATGAGCAGTTTCCTCCCCTTCAATTATGTTATTTGAAAACTCGCCAGAGGGTCAGCTGTACAACAACAATAAAACTCTGGAGTGTTTGTGAGAAATCCTGAAAACTTTGTCTTATTCCTAAGGTACTCTACTAGATTGATTTTGGGTTTATTCCTAAGGTACTCTACTAGATTGATTTTGGTTTTTTTAATCTTGTTATTGTTGTCATTGAGTCAGTTTCAACTCCTTGTGACTTCACGTGACATTAAACTTCCCTATGGTTTTCCTGCTGGAGGTCTTTATAGAAGATTATTACTAGGTCTTTTTTCTTCATAACTGCTTTGTTGGTTTGAACCACCACTACCAGGCCTTCTTTAGTTTTAATTCTACAGAACCTACAATGTTAAAGTCACATTTAAAAAATCTCTCTTTTTTTTGGTCTTACATATATCTTCTATTCCTTAAGAAATTAAGTGTGTTTAACTTCTAAGTTTATTTAGAATTGAGCTAAAAGAGACACATAATAGTTTAAATAAGTTGGTAAAGTTTTATAGAGGAGCAACTTGTATAGAAATTCTTTTTATTGTTTCCAGGCATAGTAGTTCCAAGATGGTTGTTTTATTTTAAGCTTTTCAAACTAAGCTAACCAGAAACCTTAAAATTATGATGTTATTTTAGTTCACAAAAAGAAATTAAATGGTTTAGCCCCCAGATTCAGAGTCAAACTTAAAACAAAGACACATCTATTGTTTAGCAATTAGTAGTGGTGGAAAGGAATGTGGTTTGGTTTTGTTTTATATAAAGGAAAGATGATTTTCCATTGAGTTTTGCTAGATTTGTCCCACCCTTCCTAGGGATGGGCTGTGAGAAATTCATACTAAAATCAGTACAGGGAATCAAAAGTTCATAACTAGGGGGGGAAACTCTGAAAATAATTTTTAGCACTTTTTTTTCTTGAAGAGTCGGGAGAGAAAACATGTCTTATGAAGTACAAATAAGCTTATAGAAAAAAAATTATTTCTACTAGCACTCAGGCTATAAATAAGCTTACAGAAAAAAAAGTTATTTCTACTAGAACTCAGGCAGTGGAAACAAATTGGGGTGTTAAAATGTGCCAAATAGGTTGAATGCTAGCAAGGTAGCAAAAGGAAAACCTACTGGAAATTGTTTTATGATCATGGCCACAGCAAATCAGAAATTCCATTCTAAAAGCCTTGCTAATTGGTCACCAGCACATTTTTTATAACTTCTTTATATCCTGATTGGCTGATATCTTGATGCTCTATAAACCCAAAGGAATAGCCTTGCTACAGCTTTTTTGAGACTTAATTCTTGTTAGGTCACAGACACAAGAGGAACCAGAGAGAAAGAAAGAAAGTTTAAAGGTAGTTTTTATTAAGGGGGCTCCTGGGCAAGATTCCTTGGTCTGGACAGAGAGAATAGACCAGCGAAGCTGTACTCGAAGAGGTTTGGGGCAAGATTTTATAGCAGGAAGTGAAGGGAGGGACATTCCATTATGGTTCAACCAGGAGGATGAGGCCAGTTCACTCCCTTTGTTGACATGTCCTATTCTTTGAATCCTTTCTTTTTTCTCTTGACCTTGGTCTGAGCCTAACACTTTTTATCATTTCTTGTTATTTTCTTTGAACAGATAACCTATATTTTAGAAGGATACAACTGGGAACAGCATAGGGTGATTAGGGATGGAGAGAGAATGGAGATAAGATATACCAATGAAGAGGCATGTGCAGCCTGGAAAAGGATATTCCCAATTTTTTTTCTACAGAAGCAATTAAACTTGTCTCTGGTGACCTAGTGATTGATGGTCTAATGAGCTGATCTGTCTGCAAAAAGGCAGATAGTTCAAATCAACAGGCTGTTCCACAGGAAAAAGATGGGCAGTCTCCTTTCATGCTATTTACAGCCTCTGAAACTCTGCTGGAAGATCAGCTATGAGTCATTCCTACTCATAACAACAACAAATAAGCCGTAGATTGAAACCAAGAGTGATACCTTTCTGACAGAGTTGGTGTGAAGATTAGCAATAGTACACTAAGAACAAGTACAACTTCTTAGTGTTTAGGGAGCTATCTGGTGGCATAGTCCCTGGAGAGTTATGCTGCTAATCCAAAGGTGGTGCCTGTGTTCTGTTAGATAGAAAAAGAGAGATGAGAAAGAAGCTGGTCCCCAGAGATGAATAGGCTTTTATTGCGTGCTTCTGAGAGGGACGCCAGGTGATCTTTCCCAGAAAGGATCAGAGTTGCACACAGGCAAAGACAGTTTTCATAGGGGCTTTTAGGGGGTTTAGAGAAGATGGTAATTTGCTTGCAGTTGGTCCTTGGTTGTGGGTATTTATGATCAGGTCCAGAACCTTATCAGTATCTGGTCCTCTGGTCTCCTAATCAGAAAATAGGCATTATCAGGTTTCTTCAAGGAATGATCAGGTCTGGAGGAAATTGCTATTTTCTTCTTCCATGTTTAAATCCATCAGCTACTCTATAGGAGAAAGACAGCCTTGTAATTTACAGCCTCCAAAAAAACCTGTGGAAGGATCAGCTGTGAGTTGATTCTGTCTCAGTGGTAATGAGTGGAGTTTGGGTACATACAGACAGCACATAGAAACATGTAGGTGATGGTGGTGGTCGTATTGGTAGGAGCCATCAAGTCACTTGAGACTCATAGCAACCCTGTATACAACAACTCTGAGCCTGCCCTATCCTGAGGCAACCTCAACCCCCTTGCCCCAGTCACTGAGTCAATCCATCTCAACCAGAGTCTTCCTCTATTGTGCAACCCTTCCAAGCATGATGTTCATCACCGAGGACCGGTCCTCCGTATAACATGTCCAAAGTATGTCACACAAAGCTTCAAAGTCCTTGCATCCAAGGAGCTGCCTGGTTTCACCCTCTCTAGGATAAACTTGTTTGTTCTTCTAGTAGCCCATATTACATTCAGTACTCTTCTCTAGCACCACAAGTCTAAGGCATCAGTTCTTCTTCTATCATCCTTAATCATTGCCCACCTCTCTGATGCATAGCAAGTAATTGTCAATGCCATGGCCTGGATCATGTCCACCTTGCCTCTAGACTGGTATCATTGCTCTTCAGTACTCTGGAGGGGTCCCTGACACCAGATTTTCCCAGTGAAGTTTGTCTTTTGATTTCCTGGTTGCTAGTCCCAAGAGAGTTGATTGTGGAGCCAAGAAAGCAGAAGCTGTTAATCTTTTCACCATCCATAGTGATGTTGCCTGTTGGTCCAGTGGTGAGAATCTTTGTCTTTTTTATGTTGAGCTTGAATCCATATTGAAGGCTGTAGCCCTTGACCTTCTGCAGCAAATGCCTCAGGTCCTCCTCAGTTTCAGCAAACAAGGTTGTGTCATCTGCATAATGCAGGTTGTTGATGAGTCTTCCTCCAATCCTGATGCCACATTACTCCTCATAGAGCCCAGCCTCCTGGATGATCTCTTCTGCATGTAGGTTCTACGAGGTATGGAGATAGAATACATCCCTGGCATACTCCCTTCTTGATTTGGAACCAAGCAGTGTTTGCTTCCTTGCTCTGTTCCAATGATTGCCTCCAGATCCAAGTATAGGTTTCCTCCATTCTGATGACTGCCCCCTGATCCAAGTATAGGTTTCGAATAAGTACAGTCAAGTGTCCTGGGATTCCCATTCTTCTCAGATATAGCCACAGTTTGTGATGAGTCACACAGTCAAAAATTAATGAAACACAGACATTCCTCTGGTACTCTCTGCTTTCAGTCAAAATTTTTCTAACATTAGCTGTAATATGCCTAGTGCCACGGACTCTTCTAACAAAGCCTACGCATCTGATAGTTCTCTGTTAATGTGCTGTTCCAGTTGTTTTTGGGTAATTTTCAGCAGGATCTTGCTTACATGTGATATTAATGATATTGCTCAGTAGTTTCCACACTCTGTCAGATCATCTTTTTTTTGGAATGGGAACAAATACGGATTTCTTCCAGTCAGTTGGCCAGGTTGTTGTCATATATGTTATTTTTGGATTTAGCAGGATGATTTCACCAACCTCCAAAAGCCTTAAAGCTATATGCATTTGCTCATTGGTGAGCAACAAAAATAATGGGAGATTGGGAGGAAAATTGTGACTTTGTTTTAATTGGGGGTATCCACAGTGTTTTGTGACTCAATATTTTGACTACTTTTAGCTGTGACAGAGACTAAAAAGAATCAGTCAGGCACAATAAAGGTAATAACCCTCCTCATCCTGTCTGTTCCAATATGTATCCATATCCCCAATCACATACATGTAATACAGCTTATCTGCCATCTGCTCTCTTCAGATTACTTAAATTACTTATTGCATGCTGCTGGTAAGCAAGGATATTTTTAACTGCTTGTGTTGCTTTCATATCATATTGTTAGCAGTTATATTCTATGTGTGTAGCGTTAAAATACCTCTGTACGTTTATATGATGTCGAACTCCCGAAGACCAAGTTTAGATTTATGATAATAAAAGGCAGTGGTAAGGAAATAAAAAAGTCAAATTAAGTATTCAATTTAAGGTAGAAACAATTCTGAAGGAGTTATTAGAATAAAACCTCATTGTAAGCTAGGTCTACATATAATATGAATTATAAAAATTTTCTTTCTATTAGTACAGACTTTGAATATTCTCTTTGTATTTCCATCATTTTGGTGACTTATATTTAGTATTTGTCTTGGAAATAAAACCCAGGATGAGATGGATTGACTCAGTGACTGGAGAAATGGGGTTAGGTCTGTCGGAGACGATGAAATTGGCTCAGGATAGGGCAGGCTTCAGAGCTAATGTAATACCCTGTGAGTTGCAGGTGACTTGAAGGCACATAACAACAACAACAACATTACTAGAATAATAGGTTCATTCCAAATTTTAAAGAAGTAAATGATAAAAGGAGTTTGAATTTTATCTTCAGTCAGGAGGGATCAAAGACTTGGAGGAAAAAACATGTTGTCACATCTGAATTTCAGAAATTCATTATCTGCATAGATAATGGATAGATAATCAATAGATTAGACAGACTCTAAAGAGGGAAACTTACTGTAGAAAGATCGTAAAGTATTAAGTCCGTGACATGATGGATGGCATAGGATGAATAGATTTTAAATGTGTTTTAGAGTAAAAAATCTGGAGAATGAGAAAAAGATTAATTTGAAGTTTCTAGTCTAGATCAGTGGTGGTTAAGTAGATAGGAAACTCAGCATGAGGAATATACTTACAAAGCAAGAAAGTGTTAAATCATTTTATTTTGAATATGCATAGTTGATTATTAAATGGCTGTGGGACACATATCTACTGCCGTGGAGTTGACTCTAACTTCTAGTGACCCACTGTCACAAGACAGAAATGTCTATAGGGTTTTTAAGTCTGTAAATCCTAATGGAGGCAAACTGCCTCATAATTCTTCTACAGAGCACCTGGTGGGTTTGAAGCAGCAACCTTTTGGTTAGCAGTCAGATAACTGAGTCACATCACAAGTGCTCCTCAAGTAATGTAAGCCTCCTATGTTGTGTTCTGAGTTGGAACCAACCCATAGCTGACCCTCCAGTCAGGCAGTTAATTGCATGGGAGAGAATTGCCTATCTTTCTCCAGTGGAGCAGCTGATCGATTTGAATGGTTGACAACACAGCCTCTTTACACTTGGCCACCAGAGCATTAACAGCTTTTGTATAGTTCGTTTATTGTAGCAGTTACTATACAACATTCCAATTACTTGTTTATTTGTCCTTTTTTGATACCAGTGCAAATCTGTCAAAGGTAAGAATATCTCTTATTTGTCACCATACCTATATACCTAGTGCCTGACACTCTGCTGCCTAGAAGAGAAAACATAAGTTAGGATAATTCTGTAAGTAGGGAGTTTAGGAAGGCTACTAGCACATGAACCCTCTACATTTGAAAGTTACAATCTTGTGAATTATTGAGAACAAAAGAGGGGCAAAGATGTAATTTTTAAAAAATGTACAGAAGAATGGGAGCTCTGGTGGCCTAGTGGCAAGAAGCTGCACTGCAATCCCAGAGGCTCACAGTTTGAATCCACCAGATGCTCTGCCGGGGAAGGAGGGACAATCTCCTCCTGTACCAGTCAGATCCAATTTGACGGTACACATACAAAAATAATAATAATAAAATGTACAGAAGAAAAGGAACTTAGATGAAGTTTAAAAATGTGGAAATCCAACATTTTAATCTATCCATCTGGGTAGAAGAGAAGAGCATTCTTTGAGTTTTGAAAATTTGTGACAGTGGAGTTTGGAGAGAGAGAGTTGTTGTTAGGTGCTGTTGAGTCAATTATGACTCATAGTGACCCTGGGAACAAAAGATCTGAACCCGGTTCTAACCTGTGCCATCTTTGCACTTCTTGACGCAAGACCCATTGCTGCAGTCATTGCATCAGTCCACCTGGTCAAGACTCTTCCTCTCCTTTGCTAACCCTCCACCCTTCTCCAAGGAGTAAATCTTCTTAGCAACATGCCCAAGTATGTCAATTGATGCCTCATCATTCTTGCCTCCAGAGAGCACTCTGGCTGTACCCTCTTCAAGACATACTTGTTTGTTCTTTTGGCTGTCTATGAAATGTTCAGAGAAGAGCTCAAAGGCATCCTCTGTAATCCTTATTCATTGTCCAGCTCTCAAATGCATAACAAGTGATTGGAAAGACTATGGCCTGCATCAGACACACCTTAGTCCTCAAACTGACATCATTACTTCTCAGTAATCTGGAAAGGTCCCTAACTGCAGAATTTTCCAGTGCAGTGCATCGTCGTATTTCCTAACTATTAGTACCAAGGGTGTTAATTGTGAATCTAACCAAGATGAAATTGTTGACAGTTTCAGTCTCTTCTCCATCCATCATGATGTTGCCTATCAGTTCAGTGAGTGGTAAGAATCTTTGTTTTCTTGACATTGAGAGGTAGAGGAGCCAGATAATTGAGAAAGAATATTTAGTGAAAATAGAGTCACATTGAAGTGGTAGCCATGGAGGCATTTAATGTACTCCTTTAATAGAGGGGGGAAAAACAATCTCAGGTAAACAAAACAACTAAGGTAAACCAGAGCCCTGTTCTAGTGACTGGGAACTCTTAACACATTTTATTTCATGCATTCTGGTATAAATTGCAGGTATTTACCACACCTCATTTATCAAGTTAGATAAATTGCTGGAAAGTGATTGTTGCCTCTACTAATTACACACTAAGAATTACATTCAAGTGAGCTCTGATGGCCTAGTGGCAAGAAGCTGTACTGCAATCCCAGAGGTACGTGGTTCGAATCCACCAGATGCTCTGCTGCAGAAGGAGGGGCAATCTCCTGTTGTACCAATCAGATCCGATTTGACGGTGTGTACACACAAAATAATAAAATTAAAAAAAAAAAAAGGTACAGTCCAATAAAAGTTCACTCTTTGTGTTACCATTCAGAACAAACTAACTAAATACAGAGAGCTCATGCTCTGTGCAAAAATGTTCATGTTTTTAAAAGTAAACATTAATTATGCAGTGCCTTTGAAGAATCCTTTTTTGTCAAAATATTCTTTTTTTTATGACCAAATTGTTTACCAGTTTGCTCTCTACTAGTTGAGTGTGGAGTATTTAAAAGGAGATTAAGAATTATAACTGAGTCTTCATTGACAAAGTTTAGGTGCACTTTTGTGCCATGTTTTTGCAGAGTTGGATAGTTAAGTATAAAAGTGTTGCATATGACAGAGTGATGAATTTAAAAAAAAATTGTACAGAGTACTTACTGGTTTAAGAAATTAATTTTCAGCCAAAATATTTAGTAATCAGCGAAGAGTTTTATAAATAATGAGAACTATAGCATAATTTATCTGTTAATAATAATACAGAAGGCTAAACAAAATTACCCATCCCAAATGACTATTAAAAGAGAGGTAGAGAAGGGAACATCCTTAAGTTGTACCAGTGAACCTGGCCCTGTTGGTAACTGGACATATTCAGTGATCTAGACTCATTACTTCTAGAGAAGAAGGAAACAGTCTGTGAGTGTGTATAATTTTAGTTTTTATGGAAACAGATGGCTCACCTTTCAGGCATGATCCAGATGCTGGCCTTAAATGAGGTAAAATCCATTTTTAATCAGTTCATTAAAGAGACATTTCTCTTAATTCAGAGTAGTACCTAGCATTTATTTAAATGTAAATTACTAGACTAAGAGTAAGTATTTTTCTTTCGGGCACAGTAATATGTTTCCTGAGTCAAATTTGGCATAATCCAAAGTAAGTTGTGCTGCTAACCCAAAGGCTGCATATCTCTTATCTGTTCAGGATGAAACAGTCCAGTGTGAACTAGTGGAGAGCAAAATGGTAAATACACTGGCCATCAGGAAGTCTACTTTGACAGTACTTCAAAGGCACTGTATACTTAATGTTTACTTTTGAAAAACTTGACTGTGAGGTATAAAGATGGGGAGGCTCTCAAAAACCCAAAGGAATTCCATGAGTAAGAACTAATTTGAAGGCAATGTGTCTGAGGTTGAAATAACTTAAATCAATTCGTATTTGCTGAATCTCAAATGGAAATTTCACATACTCATTATTGCTGTACAGTTGGAACTGACTCATAGCTGACCCATCATTGGATTTTTGGAGCCTGTTAACTTGCATGAGAAGAGGTTGCCCATTTTCCTCCCACAGAACCAGTTGGTGAATTCGAACCACCAGACAGGTGACTGTCAGTAAGCAATGCAGCTTGCTGAGCTCCTTAATTAGAAATTAAATGGGTGATTTTCTGTGTTTAAAAATTTTTGATAGAGAGCTTTAATGGCCTAATGGGTAAGGAATTTGCTGCCAACCCAAAGTCAGGCAGTTTAAATCCACTAACCACTCTGTGGGAGAAAGGTGGGCAGTCTCCTCCTATGCTATTTATAGCCTCTAAAATCCCACTGTTGTACTGCTAGGAAAACAAACAGATTTGTTCTGGAAAGGGTTAAACCGGGTAGCTCCTTGGAGGCAAGGATTCTGAGGCTTCGTCTAACATACTTTGGACATGTTGCGAGGAGAGACTGGTCCTTAGAGAGGGACATGCTTGGGAGGGTGGAGGGACAGCGCAGGAGAGGAAGGCCCTCTATGAGGTGGATTGATTCAGTGACTGGGATAATTGGGATGGGAGTGTCAGAGACAGTGCGATTGGCACAGGACAGAGTGGAGTTTAGGGCTGGTGTACAAAGGGTCGCTATGAGTCGCAAGCGACTCGACGGCACATAACAACACAAAAAACAACAAAATCCCACTGGAGAGTCAGCTGTAGGCCAACAAGTTACTGGTGGTTGTTTAAAATGCTCTTATGTATCATTAAGAGAGGTCTGATGAAGTAGCCCAGAGACAGGTGGTACTGCTAATCCAAAAGCCACACACCTCTGCCTCTTTGAATCTGTCAGTGACTCTGCAGCAGAAAGACAATCTCCAGTACAATTTACCCAAGCCCGGGTATTAATTTGTTCCATGACAGTGAGTTTGGATGGTGTTGATAATAATTTTTTTTTAACATTAAATGATTTTCATGTTCTTTGCCATCAGTTCATTTCCAACTCATAGTGATCCTGAAGAACAGAATCAGATTGGCTTAAGCTAAGCAGCCAAGTGCTATGAAGTTGTTTCTGAAGTTTAGTGACTCTGGGTACAATGGAATGAAACACTATCAAGCCTTGCATCTCCCTTACTAGCTGTGGCTGCGTTTGAGCTCATTGTTGGCAACTCTTTGTTCATTTGGCTCCTTGATTGTGGTCTTCTTTTTCACTGACCCTTCACCAAACTTGATCTTCAAGGCCTACTTCTTCCTGATAACCTATCTAGAGAGTACACAGACAAAGGCCCACCATCCCTGCTTCCAAGGTGCATTCAGGCTGTACTTATATTTTACATTCTTTGTTCTTCTGGCAGTCCATAGTATATTTATTCTTTTTCACCGACACTATTCTTTAAATGCATCAAATCTTTGTTATTATGTGCTGTTGAGTCAGAACTGACTCATAATGACTGTTCACTGGGTTGTCAGAGGCTGTAAATTGTATGCAGAGGAGGCTGCTCACCTTTGTTCCGTTGAGCAGCTGGTCATTTGGAACTGACCTCCCTTTGGGTTGGTAATGCACCTGTTTACCCACTAGGTCCCCAGAGCTCTGTCAACTGTTCTTTTCTTTAAAAATGTTACATTTTATGTTAATGATTAATGAATGTTAACAGAAGTTAATTTTCCTTCGTTCATTGTTGCACATTGTCAGCTGTTCTTGAAGCTTATTTATTTCCCAGCTTTTACATACTTATGTGAAAAATCCTATACCATTTGCCCAGTACACTTTGTCATTTGATTACTTAAGTGCTGTGTTTCTGTGGGCGTTGAGTGCAAATCCAAGAAATGAAAATTTTGACAACTTTTAATCTTTTCTCTGCTTACTATGATGTTACTAATCAGGTTGGATTTTTCTTTCCCTTATGTTGAGATACTATATACTGAAGCCTGTATTCTTTGCTCTCTATCAGAAAATTCTTCAGATCCTTTTCACTTTGAGCAAGGGAAGTTGTGACAACTGCTTTCTCAACTTATTAAAGATTCTCTCACCAGTTTTGATGCTGCATTCTTCTTCATATAGCCCCCAGTTTGTTTATTATTTTCCGCATATGAATTGAGTACCCAAACTCCCTGTCATCAAGTCAGTTTTGACTCATAAAGACCCTTTATTGGGTTTCCAAGGCGATAAATGCCAATGGGAAACTGCCAGGAGCAGCTGGTGGATGCCAACAGCTATAGCTGTGTAGCCTTTGAATTAGTAGCTTATTTTTCTACAGACTACACCACCAGCCTAGGAACCTGGAGAGAGGATGAAAGGCACCCAAGCATTGAGGACTCTCCTTCATAGGGTCGTTATGAGTCGCCTGGGGCTCGACGGCACTTAACAACAACAACAACAACAGAGCTACCCTACAGATAGAATAAATACAGTAGCAAGATAAACTCTGAAGCACACTTTGCTGGATTTTAAACCACACATTTTCACTTAACTTCTGTTTGAGCAACTGCATTTTGGTTTAGATACAGGTTCCACATGAATACAGTTAGGTGTTTTGGAATTCCCATTTTTCACATTGTTATTTTTAATTTGCTTTGATCCATATAGTTGAATGCCTTGGTATAGTCTATAAAACACAGATAATCATCTTTCTTTACTTTCAGCCAAGATCTTTTTTTGTTTGTTTTTCTTTTTTTTTAAATTATTATTAAATTTTATTCGTTTTAGTGAACATTTACAGAGATTTTGGGTTTTCATTCATTCATTGTTGCACTGTTTTCTCTACCTTCCTCCCCAGTTCGTTCTTCTCCCACCCCCCTGAATGTCTGTTTTAATTGTCCAATTGCCACAGTGCTTGTTGAAGCCAGTTCTGATTAATCTCCTTTGTCAGTGTGTCCTTTGCCATTCCCTGTCTCTCCTCCCTGAGAGAGACTTCACCCTGATTCATAAGGAAAAGGGGATGGTGTATTCTCTTAGCTACTTTCTGCTGAAAAGGGACACTGTAGGTTTCAGGGTGAAGATCTTCTCTCACTACTCTAAAGGGCCCCTTTGGCAGTAGGAAACACATAGACTATTATGGAGATTGATTTTGGAATTTAGATTCACTGTTATCAGTTGTGCTTAACTGTATATGTTCATATCCTTGAAGATGTATCATGGAAGTGTTGCAGCCTAGAAGATACAAATTTACCTAACAAGTTAAAAGTACATGAGTCAAAAATTAAAAAGCAGTAATATGCAGAGTAGAGGTTCTAATAGTGGCACAAATCAAGTTACAGAGGGAAGGTGGTTCTTACAATAATGGCCTATAGACTAGCACTTTGTCTATTATAGTGTAGAGGTTAGGAAACACAAGATGTAGAGGCTCAGCTATGTCATTTTTGCTTAAGTCCTGGAGCAAATTCCATCTACCTCTGGGTTGTTTTACAACTCGGAAGTTCGAATGCAAGGTAGAGGTAAAGTAAGGAACTGCTTATGAGGTTTTCCGTCCATTCCAACAACTAAGAAATAGTGAGAAGAGTTGGAACCTCAGAAGGCTTTTAGGACCAATTAGTAGGCTCTGTGTCCAGGAGAAAATGAATGTACTTACCAGTAATGTTAATGCTCACCCACAGCTCTTCTGGGAGGGTCTAAATCGTTGAAGCGCAGCCAAGATCTTTTGATGTCAGCAGTGATAAACCTTCATTCCATATATTTTGAGTATGATTCCTTATTGAGACACTGCTTTAACCGTTGTCATTATCTCCAGTAGAATTTTACTTGCATATAATACTACTGATATGTTTGGCAGATTCTTCCTTTTGTTGGATCTTTCTTTGGAATGGGCACAAATATGGATTCAGTGTGTTGACCAGCTAGATAGCTGTCTTCTAAATTTCTTGGCATTGAATAGTAAGTACCTCCAGGGCTGCATTATTTAGTGTAACATTTAATTTGTTATTCTGCCAAACTATTGGAGTCTTGGTTTTGGCCAGTGCCTGCAGTGCAACTTAGACATCCTTCATTATTGCTAGCTCTGGATCAAATTAAATGGTTGAATGTTGGCCAGTTCTTTCTAGTATAGTGTCTCTTATTAATGCTTCTTTTGTCATTCCATATTTCTCTGTAGAAGCCTTCAGTATTGCACATCGAAACTTAGTTTATTTTTCTCTTTGGTTCTTCCAGCCAGAAACATGTAGAATGTTTTCCTTCATTTTGGTTTTCTCAGTCCAGGTCTTTGCATATTTCATTACAACACATTGTCTTCCTGAGTTGCCCTTTGAAATCTTCTGTTCAGCTCTCTTATGTCATTATTTCTTTCTTTTGTTTTGTGCTGTTGAGTCAAAAGTGACTTGTAGCGGACCCTCCAACAGGTTTTCAGAGGCAGTACATCACATGGGAGATTATCTTTTTTTAGTGGAACAGCTGGGAGATTTGAACACAGGTTTCTGTGAGTGGGCAGCACAATTCCTTACCACTCGGCCAGTTCTCTAACTTTTAGAGCAAGCTTCAGAGTGTCTTCTGATATACTTAATTTGATAATTTCTTCCTTTCCTATCTTTTGAATGACCTTTTGCTTTCTTTGTTGATAATGTCCTTGCTGTCATCTCATGACTAGTCTTTGGTCCTTAGTGTTCAGTGTGCCAGATCTATTCTTGAAATGATGTCTAAACTCAGGTAAATTAACTGTACTCTGGATCAGATATTGGCTCATTTTTGTTTTCATTTTCTTCAACTTCATTATGAACTGATAAGTAGTTAATGTATATTACACAACCTCTGGTTTTGTCTTTACTGATAATATGGGACATCTTCATTGTTTCTTTTCATAGATGTAGTCAATTTTATTCCATTTATGTTGGTAAAAAACTATATTTGCATGAAATAAGTATTAAGTCATATAAAATTTGATCATGTAATCTATAGCATAGTTTCTACACCAAGGTCATATTTTCCAACTACTAACCCTCCTTTGTTTCCAATATTTACATTCCACTCATAGTGTATCTTAATTGTATTTTTTATCAGCAGACTTCAGAAATTGGTTAAAATCTTGTTTCTTCATGTATGGCTTTAGTAGTCGGTACATAAATATTTGAACAATAGTTCTATTTTGTGGGCTTTTTTTTGGTGCATATTATCCTATTGCAGTTATTGTTATATACTCCAGGATAGATTTTGAAATGTTCTTTTAACAATGAATGTGACACCATTTCTCTTAAGTTTGTCATTCTTAGTATCATAGACCATATATGATTGTCTGAATCAGAATGGCTAGTATCAGCCCATTTCAGTTTATTAATGCCTATGACTTCAGTCTTTATGTATTTGATTTTATTTTTGACAGCTTCCAGTTTTCATAGATTCTTACTTTGTATATTCTGCATTCCAGTTATTAATGAATATTTGGAACTATTTCTTCTCATTTTGAGTCAATGAAAGTTAGCAAATGAATATCTCAAAAGCTTTGCTCTGTTCACGTCATTAAGATCATCTCTGCTTTGAGAAAACGCTTCTTTCCCAGTTATATTTTTAGTGTCTTCCTGTGGAACTCATCCTCTGGCACTAGATCAGACAATATTCCCCTGTTGTTCATAAGATTTTTGGTAGCCATTCTTCAGAAGTAGACCTCAACACATCCTTCTTCCTAATTTCTCCATCTGGTATTTCTGTTGAAACCTGCTAGTGCTTGCTGCTGGTGACAAAGCTTTTAGCATCCTAGCAACATGCAAACCAACACAGGAGGACAGACCAATAGCCAGATGTTTTTTGTTTTGGTTGTGTACTGTTTGTTGAGTTCGATCGGACTGGCACTGGAGGAGATTGCCCCTCCTTCTCCAATGGAGCATCTGGTGGATTCGAACTGTGTGCATTTGAGATTGCAGCACAGCTTCTTTCCACTAAGCTACTAGAGTTCCCTAATAGCTAGATGTTGTTGTTAGATGCTATAGAGTATGACTCATAATGATCATATAAACAGACCTGAACTCTGTCCTATCATGTGCCATCCTTATCATCTCTAACACACTTAAGCCCATTGCTAAAGTCACTTTGTCAGTCCATCTCATTGGGACTCCCTCTCTTTTGCCAACCTTTAACTCTTCCAAGTATGATGGTCTTTCAAGGGAATAGGCTCTCTTAATAACATGCTGAAAGAATGAAAGACAGAACTTCACCAGTCTTTGCTTCCAAAGAGCGTTCTGGCTACACTTTTCCCCACAACATTCCTGTTTGTTCTTTTGACAGTCCGTATGATTTCAATGCTCTTCTCCAATAACACGACTCTAAAGTCATTCTTTGGTGATCCTTATCCTTTGTCCTGCTCTTAGATGCATAACAAGTGATTGAAAAGATCACGGCCTGAATCAAATATACTTTGATCTTCAGACTGACATTGCTTTTCAGTGTTTTGGAGGGGTCCCTGACATCAGTCTTGCCTAGTACAATATGTCTCCTCATCTCCTGACTATTAGTAGCAAGGTTATTGATTGTAGATCCAAGTAAGATGAAATAATTGACAGTGTTAATCCTTCTTTCATCTGTTATGATGTGTTTATTGGCCCAGTGGTGAGAACCTTTGTTTTCTTGATGTTGAAATGTAATCCATATTGAAAGCTGCAGTCCTTGATATTCTGCAGCAAGCAATTTAGGTCTTTTTCTTTTTAGGCAAGCAATGTTGCTGTATCATACTCACTGCTTTTGCATCAGAACTGACTAATAGCTGACCCTCTAGTCAGATTTCAGAGGCTGTGAATTGTGCAGGAGGAGATTAACCATCTTCTTCCCAATGGTGGATTCAAACCTTTGGAAACTCAGAACTTGCCTTTGGATTGACGCCCAACTCTACTCACTAGGCCACCAGAGTTCCCTAAGTATATATGTTGTTATTGTGTACCAGTCTGTCCAACTCTGTGGCAGATCCAACTCTACCAAATGTCCACCTCTCTTGAGTTGGAACTCTCCAGTGGATTTTTCTGAGGCAGGAAGGAGGAGATTGCCTGTCTTTGTCTTGTACAACTGCTAATGAATGCTACTGAATTAGAACTGTGTCCTTTGGATTGGCAGTGCAGTCCCTTTCCTCTATAGACCTCAGAGTTTTAGAGATATATATAGTTTTATGTATTTATAGTTGTCGAACAGGAACCAACTGATAGCTGACTCTCCAGTGGGCATTTAATTGTACAGGAGGAAATTGTCCATCTTTCTCCCATGGAACAGGTAGTGAATTTGAGTAGAATGCCTTTGTGTTGATGGCACAACTTTTTAGAACTCTGTTGTTGTTACTTGGTGCTGTCAATTTGCTTATGCTCATAATGACACTATAAACATAAGATCTAATCTACACCCTGTCCTCTGCCATCCTTATCATCTCTGCCACAGTAGAGCCCATTGTTGTCACTGTGTTAATATGTCTTGTTGAGGGTCTTCCCCTCCTTCACTGACCCTCCACTTTTCTGAGCTTAAAGTGTTTCTTCAAGGACTAGCCCCTTCTAGCAACATGTCCAAAGCATATGAGATGAAATTTCACCAACCTTCCCTGTAAGGAACATCCTAGCTGTACTTTCTCCAAGGCACATTTGTTCATTCTCTTGGCAGTCCATGGGATATTTAGTACCCTTCTCCAGCATCACAACTCAAAGGCATCAGTAATTCTTCTGCCATCATTATTCACTGTCCAACTCAGGATATATAGCAAGTAATTGAAAATACCATGGCTTTAGTGAGACAGCATTAGTCTTTAAACTGACATCCTTGTTCTTCAGCACTTTGGAACAGTCACTGACAGCCGACTTTTCCGATGCTGCTGCTGTTTCCCAGACAACAAACCAAAAGACTTTCCTCATGTGTTTTGATTTGTTGTTTCCTATTATCAAAGTGGTTGATTGTGGATCAAAGTAAGATGAAATCATTGACAATTTCTATCTTGTCTCTATCATGATGTTGGCTATTGACCATGTGGTAAGGATTTTGTCTTCTTGATGTTGGGATGTAATCCATACTGAAGACCTTAGTGTTTCTTCTTTTGCAGCAAGCGCTTCAAGTCCTTTGAGCAATCAAAGTTGTATCATCTAACACAAATTATTAATGAATCTTCCTCTGATTCTAATAGCCACTCACATTTCTTCTGCATGAAGTCTGCCTTCTTGAATGATGTATTCCACAGAGAAATTAAACAGATCTGGAGACAAGATACAGCTGTAACACACACTGTTCTTAATTTTAAACCAAGCAGTTGCCTTGCTCTGGTTTTACACAACTTTGTGGCCTAGGTATAGATTTTACATGAGCACAATTAAGTGTTGTGGGATTCCCATTCTTCTTAATGCTTTCCATAATGTATTATGAACCACACAGTCTTTTGTAGTTAATAAAAAACAAGTCGATGTCTTTCTGGTGTTCCTGTTATCAGCCAAAATCCCTCCAACATTAACAGTGATATCCTTGGTACCACAGCATCTTCTAAATACATCCTGATTCTCTGGTAGTTCTCTGACGATGTACTGTTCTACAAGATTTTACTTGCATGTGCTAGTAATGATATTGTTTGATAAGTTCTACATTTTGTTGGGTCATCATTTTTTGGGAATTGGAACAAATATAAATCTCCCCAGTCTATCTTCCAAATTTTTTTATAGCCTGGACAGCTCATCCAGGGCTGCATCTGTTTGTTAAAACATGCCATTTGTGCTTTCAGTGCAGCTTGAACTTCTTTCATCATTTTTAGTTTCTAATCAGATGCTCCTTCCTGAAATGATTCTGTGTCAACCAGTTCTTTTGTTATAGTGACTCATTATTTTCCTACCATCATTTTTTTAAGGGTTTTTTTTCCTTTCATCTTTTGATGGTTTTTTTCCATCTTGGAAAGACCATTTTATTATCTTTTCTAAAATACACCAAATACCATCCATCCGCAACAAAATTTATTCATGTGCTCATAACTATGGAGGAACACAATGCTAGATAAAGCCAGACTATGTGACAGAAGGTGTGTACCTTACCTCCTGTGTTTGATCAGTTTGTCCCTCAGGAGTTGACCTCAGGGCTCCACTCTGAACTTGGCAAACCCTGCCTTCATGATTTTATGTGTGCTTTGCCTTCTGGATCTGACAACTCACCTAGGTTCAGGGCATCCAGGTCCATTGTGAGCAGAGGCTTCAGACTCATTTTGATTCACTTTGAGTTATCTGTAAGCTCATAGAATTTCTGCCAAATACGCTATTCTGTGCCTCATTGCTCCTTCCCTTCCCTTCCTATAGCAGTTTTGAGTGTCCTGGCCTCAGGGAGCTGTTGGCCCAGCACAACTCAGTGCTGTCTGCAAGTCTGTCCAAAGGTTGTGGGTATGGAGCAGGCCAGCCCTCATGACAAGTGGAAATAATGCACAGTACCTTCACCCTCAGGTGGGAGCACAAGGCATAGGGCATTGTGGCTTAGATTCCCCAAGGCTATTGGGAGACCCTCCTCAGGAGAGGATGCTCTGTTGCAAGATGATCAGTAAGTGAGGAGTAGGTATTAGTGTCTCTAAGATGGTGGCTATAAAAGAATTTAATTTCTCAGATTGTGCTGTGTAGTCTTCGTCCCCTTTGAAAACATGAAAAAAGATACATTGGACTTGAAACACCCAAAATACGCATTCTAAAAAATGAAAGACTTCTTTTCCCAGTGCCATCACTAGGCTTGGGTGTTATCCAGTGTCATGTATGAGGGAGCAGGGCTGGGATGGGGCATGGTGGAAGGGACTGTGGCCAGGCAGGAGCGGCAGCAAGGGTCAGACAACATTTTACCACCCCTCTGCTGTGGAATTGGCTTTAAATAAGTGGGTCCCCCTGATTGCAGTTGGGACCAGTACCACAAACATACTTGCATGCTTCTACCCTGATGTGGAACAACCTCTCACGAGGCAAGATTTTGAGCAATATTTTGGTGTTGCCATTGTGACAGTGTCACCCAGTACAGTTTATACCTTCTGCATATTCCCTCCCTAGAGACACCACCATCACCCAGTACTGAGTTTGGTTAACAAATTTGGACAGAACCAAAATGTCTAGAATTAGAAAGGCATAATAATAATAATCCAATAGTAAGAGTTCAGTCTCTGTGGTTCCAATATAACTGGGTTCTGTATTTTGCATTGTGTCACGTTTAAACTCATCATCACATTGCCTAGAGAAAATTATACCACCCACTCCAAGTCTCACTTTCCTCATCTGTGAAATAGAGATGTGAAAAATAACATAGTCCATAAAGAGCTGTGCTGCTAATTCAAAATCTGCGCATTCTTAGTGCTTTGGATCCAGTGGCTCAGAAGTAGAAAAATGAGCAATTTACACCTATTATGTAGCTGATGTTAGATGGATCTTGGCTGAAAGCAGGGAATACCAGAGGAATGTCTATCTCTGTTTCATTGACTGTGCAAAGGCATTTGACTGTGTAGATCATAACAAACTGTGGCTGACTCTGAGAAGAATGGGAATCCCAGAACACTTGATCGTTCTAATGCGAAACTTATA
>NW_006399866.1:11230577-11232495 GCF_000299155.1 Elephantulus edwardii | reverse complement strand
GGAGTAATGAGGGTAGGTGTGTCAGTCACAGTGCGATTGGCACAGGACAGAGCGGAGTTTAGGGCTGTTGTACATAGGGTCACTATGAGTCGCAGGCGACTCGACGGCACATAACAACAACAACATGATTTACAGTCTCCAAACTCAGTGGAAGTTGCTGTGAATTGGAATTGACTGACAGCAGTGGGTTTGAGTTTGAGTTTTACTCACTAAGGATAAATGGTAGCAGTAGTGCATATTAAGTTGGGCTGCTAACATAAAAGTCAGTGGTTTGAATCAGTAACTACTTGAGAGAAAAATGGGTAGTCTTTTACAGCAGTGATTTTGGTTTACTATTTAATTGTAATGCAAGATTATAGATGCAATTTAAAGGAGTAAATGTGAAATGTTATGGGAACAGATTTAAAGGAAGTAGTATCTCGCACTGCTATGAGAATAGCTGGGAAAGACAACTGAAAGGAGGAGGGTTAGACTATGAAGAATTGGAATTGGGACAATATAGAAGCAAGGAAAGTACTCTTAAGATGATACTAGGGTAGAAAAATACCTGGAGATATTTCTTCAACACAGATGTTTACAAGGCCCATTGCCATTGAGCTAATTCAGACTTACGAGGGGCCTTATAGGAGTTGGCCCATATGATTACTAGGCTGTAAATCTTTACAGAAGCAAACTACATTTTCTGTTGTGAAGTATTATTGGGTTTGGTCTGCTGGACTTTTAATTAGCATTCAAGTGCTTAAACCCTGTATTACCAGTGTTCTTCAACAAAGACATTTATTGCTTTGCAAGTTACATAGAATTGGCTCCATCTCAGAGCAACCTATATGTACAACAGAACAAAACATGCCAAATCCTACACTATCCTTAAAATCTCTGATGTGCATTGTTGCAGTCCCTATGTGAATCTAGGTCCTTGCAAGTTTCCTTTCTTTCTCTTACTCTCCACTTTACCAAATATAATGTCTTTTTCCAGAGACTGGCCCTTCGTGATGTTTGTTGTGTTGTTGATGTGTCCCATTGAGTCAGAGCTGACTCTCGAGCAGGTTTTTGGAGGCAGTAATACTAAATGAAGTCCCACCATCTTTGCTTCTAAGGAGCACACTGGCTGCACTTCTGCCAAGACTGATTTGTTTGTTCTTTTGGAAGTCCATTGTATATTCAGTATTCTTCAGAAACACCACAACTGAAAGTACTATGGCTTTTGAAATACTCACCTTAGGTTTTGAAATTACATCTTTGCTCCTTAGAACTTTACTGAGATCCTTGACAACAGTTGGTCAAGGGAATACTTCCTTTGCTCTTTTGACTGCTGCCTCCGTGAGTGTTGTAGATCTAAATAAAATTAAATCACTGACAGCTTCAATCTTTACCCCGTGTATCATGATGCTGCTTAGTAGTCCAGTATTGAGGGTTCTTGTTTTCTTGATACTGAGATATAGCCTGTACCAAGATTATAGTCTTTCTGCTTACTCATTTGACACAAAATTCAGATGGATTATATCTAGAAAAAGATATGGTCGAAAAGTTAAATAGTTGGCAGTCAGAACAAGGCCAGGGGCCAACTGAGCAACAGATTAATTTGCCATATGCAAGATAAATCATAATTCAGAAAATTAAAACAAATCCACAAGCACCAAGACATGATCTTGAGTATATACCATCAGTATTTAGAAACTGTATCAAGGATAGATTTGATGCACCTCAATAAGAAAAAGGTAAACAACCCAATCACAAAATGGACACAGGATATGAAGAGACACTTTATAAGAGAAGACATTCAGAGGACAGACAAATGAAATTGTTGTTGTTGTTATGTGCCATCGAGTCGTTTGCGACTCATAGCGACCCTATGTACAACAGCCCTAAACCCTGCTCTGTCCTGTGCCAATCGCATTGCCTCTGACACACCCATCCC
>NW_006399866.1:11225082-11229697 GCF_000299155.1 Elephantulus edwardii | reverse complement strand
AGAGTCAACCACATTTTATTATGATCCACACAGTCAAATGCCTTTGCACAGTCAATGAAACACAGATAGACATTTTTCTGGTATTCTCTGCTTTCAGTTAAGATCCATCTAACATCAGCTACAATATCCCAAATGAAGAAATATTCAAAATCTCTAGCTCTCAGAGAGATGCAGATCAAACCAACTGTGAGATAACATCTCACAGCAACAATAGCAAAGTTCAGCAAGGCAGCAAATAGTAAATACTAATGAGGTTGTAGAGAGATTGGAACTCTTATTCACTGCTAGTGGGAATGTAAAATGGTACAACCACTATAGAAGGCAGTCTGGTGCTTTCTTGGAAGGTTGGAAATAGAAATGCCATTTGACCCAGCAGTTCCACTACTGGTAATATACACTTAAAAGCCCAGAGCCACAACTCAATCATGTGTGCACACCAATGTTTATTGCTCAATTATTCACAATAGCAAAGAGATGGAAGCAACCCAATTGCTCATCAATAAATGAATAAATAGAAAAACTATGGTATATTCATAAAATGGAATGCTACACAACATTAAAAATGAATGAACTCATAAAATACTACAAGATATGGGTGACCCTAGAGGACATTACACTGAGTTAAATATCTCCGTCTCAAAAGGACAAATACTGCATAACACCACTGGTTTAAAATAGGACAGACTTGAGGGGTTGGGGAGGGAATGGGAAAAGAGTGGACAGATAATAAACATGGCATTAGAACAGATGAGGGAAAAAACTCTCCCAGTGGAATATATGATTATGCATTACATGCATGACAACAGTCTGAAACAAAGCATATATTGTGGGGTGTGCTGTGGAGGAAGTGGGGAGGAAATGTGAACAATGAATAAAAATAAGTATTAAAAAAAATAAAATCAATCACGCACATAAAGAATAAATTTGATGAATATTGACTAAACCAGATGAATGGTGGAATGTTATCAAGGACATCCAACAGGGAGAGAGTAAAAAGTTCTTAAAAAGATAGGAAAGAAAGAAAATAACAAGATAGGTGTCAGAAAAAAAACTATAAAAGAAAAAAACATTTCTTACTTTGTAATATATCTTCTCCCCTTTTTGAACAAATTATTTAAAATTATGATTTGAGAGATTTACAGAGCAAATGAATTTTTCATTTAACTATGCTTAAACATTTTGTTGAATTATAGATGTCAAAAACTTCCTCAATGGATTTTGATATCTATTAATCCTTCTGTATCTCTCTGTTTTCATTTCTTTAATGGTATTGTGCTGACTAGCCTTTTATTGGATGCATCTTTTCCTTTGACTAATTTTAATATGTGTCTGTTACCTACCAAGTTTTGTTCCCCAGTCCCTCCCTTAATAAATAACCCTCCAGGAAAGATTCTAACTTTATATAAATCTTTCCTTAATTTTTTATAACACTGTTTCATATTGGTCCTTTTGTTACAGAATCACTTAACATAATACCCTTTCTCTTTTTCTTAATCTCCTCTTGCCATTGGGTCAGAACCAACTTATAGCTTACTCTCCAGTTTTCAGAGACTATAAATCACTCAGGAGGAGATTGTCCACCTTTCTCCTGTGGAGTGGCTGGTGGATCCAACCCACCAGAGAGAGAGAGAGAGACTGCCTTTGAATATCCGTGCAAATCTCCACAGACTGCTCTATCAGAGCTCCCTTTCGTTGTTGTCAGAGCTCTTCTTCTTTGTTGTTGTTAGGTACTGTCAGAATGACTCTGATTCATAGTAACCCTATGAAACGCCAGCCTGAAACCTGCCGTTATGTGCCGTTTTCATCATCTCTGAGACACTAGAGCCCATTGCCAAAGTCACAATGTCAACCCCTCTCATTAGGGGTCTTCTTAGCTGTGTCTCCATCTTATCATGCGTGGTGTCCCTTTCCGAGGAATATCCTCACTGAACTACATGTCCAAAGTATGAAAGATGAAGCTTCATCATCCTTGTCTCCAAGGAACACTCAGACTGCACCCTTTCCAGGACGTACCTGTTCTTTTGGCAGTCCATGGGATATTCAGTACCTCATTCATTCTTTAGTGTTGTATATTTCTCCACTGTGTGAGTATATTAAAAAATAGTTTTCTTTAAACTATCCTTTGTTGATGGAAACTTGGTTTGATTCTATCTCTTTATTATTGTAATTAATGTTGCAATTAACGTGAGTGTGCGTATATAGCTGTCTGGCAGCACCTTTTTTTAATACTGTATTCCAAGTAGTGCTATTACTGGATCAGATGTTAGTTCAATTTGTAATATTTTAAGGAAGTCTACAATAACTTCCCATGTTGTTGTTGTGTTCTATCATGTTGGAATCAACCCATAGGTGACCCTCCAATGGATCTTTGGAGGCAGTAAATTGCATGGAATGAGATTGCCCATCTTTTTTCCACTGAAGAGCTGATGAATTTGAATTACATACCTTTGGGATTACAGTGCAGCTTCTTACCAGTAGGCCAACAGAGCTCCCTTGTGGGCAATATCCCATAGTGTTTTCAACCCACCAGCAGTGTTTCCACACCCTTTCCAGCATTTGTTGTTTGTTATATGAACTTTGCTTTTGTTGCTGGAGTGACATAATACCTCTTGGTTTTAACTTGCATCTTGCCAGCAGCTAATGGAGGGAGCTCTGGTGGCTTAGTGGTAAGGAGTCGTGCTGCCAGCTGAAAGGAACACAGTAAATCCATTAGCTCTTCCACAGGAGAAAGATGGGCAAACTCTTCCCATACTCCTATACAGTTTACAGTATTGAAACATGCTGGTGGTTCAGCTTTGGGTTGGTTCTAACTTGATGATACATAACAACAACAATTCAATAAAGCAGTCCCTTACAGTGGTGCACTTATATACAGTGTGGGAAAAACATCTGCACACCAGCAGAGACCTGAGCGTAGAGAACAGATGTCTAAGAAGTGCCCTCATGTATGTTGCGAATTGGTCTGGTGTTGATTGCAGTCTTTCATCAGTCAGGCAGAGTAGGCGCTGGTCTTTACTCTGCCAGAATGAGCTATGTCTATGTGTGGCAGTCTGTGATATGAGACAAAAAAAATCAGAAAACAATACAAAAACAAGATTGGATAGTAAAAGAAAATAGAAAAATCAGAAGTGAGATGGATAGAAAAGAGAATCAAATCAGAAAGGCAAAAAAGAGAACAAGAAATCAGGTAATGGAATGAGCAATCTGAAAAAAAGAGACAGTGGAAGAATAAACGGGGAGAAGCATCTCCCCACCCACTACCTTCCCCATAAGAACAGAATAAAGCCTTGGCTGTAGTGGAGGCTATGGTAGTCTGGTGAGAGATGGTGTCTTTGCCAGTCTAAGAGGTAAATGCAGGCAGGGTACCCAGTCACAGTTGATTGAGGAGCTAACTCATTGCCAGTGTGAAAGGTCAAAGGATGACCTATTTTTGTGTTACTTGACCTGCCCTGGCTTGTTAGGTAACTTGCTAAATAATTAGAGAAGCACCATTAGAAGATTGAGTAAGATAAAGTAAACTATAGTGATAGAGAATCATAAACATTAGCAAGAGGGTAAGTTTATTAAAGCATGTCCAAAGAGGTGAGCAGGAGTATTATGTAAACTTTTGTTATAAGACTCTTATCTGAAATGGTATTACCAAATGCTTGTTCCCAGTCTGTAGCTTTTCACCCTGTTGGAAAAAGTTTTGATGTGTATAGGGATTTAATGTGTGGAAGGTCCTATACATCAATTTTACCCTCCTTATATTGTGCATTTCCGGTTATGTTTGTCAGTCTCTTTATACCTTGTGCTGACGCTTCTAAGCTTGATCCCAGTTTGTCTCTTATGAATGTTATGGTTTTGGGCTTTATTCCCAGGTCTCTGAGTTGATTTTTGTGGGCCTCCACAAGAAAAAGACAGATAACACAATTGCAAAATGGGCAAAAGACATGGAAAGAATTTTCACAAAGGAAAATATTTGAATGGCAAACAGACACATGAAGAAATGCTCCAAATCACTGGCAGTAATAGAGATGCAAATCAAAACCACAATGAGGTACCATCTCACTCCAGTAACAGTGGCAAAGTTTAACCGGGCAGCAAGTAATAAATGTTGGAGAGGATGTGGCGAGAAAAGAAATCTCATACATTGTTGGTGGGATTGTAAAATGGTACAACCATTCTGGAACGCAGTTTGACGCTTCCTGAAAAAGCTGAACATAGAAATTCCATAGGACCCAGCTATTCCACTAGTTGGAATATACTCTTGAGAATATGAGAACTGACGCACAAACTAAGATTTGTACACCAGTGTTCCTAGCAGCATTATTCATCATCACAAGAACCTGGAAATAGCCCAAATGTCCAACCACAAACGAATGGATTGAGAAATTATGGTACATTTACACAATGGAATATTATGCGGCATACAGGAGCAATGATTTTGTAAATTATTACCTAACTTGGGAGTATTGCTGAGTGAACTTACTCAGTCCCACAAGGCTAAAGATTGTATAAAAACATTGTAGAATCAGTATAAGGATCCAAGAGGGGTGGGAGAGGTTGGAAGCAGAGGGATGTGGATGTGCAGGGGGTAGGGGAATTAATAATCAGGTTGTACAGTTTGATGGAT
>NW_006399866.1:11213870-11224717 GCF_000299155.1 Elephantulus edwardii | reverse complement strand
CCCTAAAATATATTAATTTTATTCTCTCCCTCATCGGCTTCAATGCAGTAAACATAATTTATCCAGTTTTTTCTCAGTCTTACCCCCACCCCAATGACAGCCTCATTCTACAACAGTGGCACCATATAATATTTGTCCCTTTGTGATGAAGATATTTTACTCAGCATAATGTGAGGAGAGTGCTTTTTTATTAGTTGGATTTTCTTTTTGCCATTTGTAATCTCTTCAGTATAGGGTAATATGTTGATATTTTCAAATCTTGAGTTAGGGTCTTTCTTGTTCATAATATTTCTGGTTCAGGGCCTTAAGAAACTTATCCCCATAATTCAGTCTAATCCCTTTCACAGGGAAGCAAAACTGCAATGTTAATTTACAGTGATATTACAACTAGGTTTCCAGTTACTTTAAATCAGTCTTTGCCTTACTTTTTGAATTTGTGAATTAGGGAAAGTCTCTAATTGTTCTCCTGCTTCTCTTCCCTTTTGTTGGTGAAGAGTTCTGATTAGGGGACTGTGGCCTTGATTTGTCTCCCTAGCTAGTCAAGCTAGAATTAAACTGTGTTGCCAGCCCAATGAATGGCTCATGGTTCAAATCCACCCTTTGCTCAGAGAAAGAAAGACACATTCTCTGCCCATGTGTTTACAACCTCTGAAAACCTGCCAGAGGGCCAGCTATGAGCTGTTTCCTGCTTGAGGGCACATAACAACAGTCTATCTAGGTTATGGAGCCGGAAGTGTTCCAGATTTGTCCATAAAGTGTACTGAGAGAGGTATTTGCAAGGGTACCCAGCGAGAGACAGAGATCTAGTAAGAATTGACGCCCTCAACAGTCCAGGGCCTGATTGCAGGCTAGACTTGGCACACTCCCTGCTTCCAGAGGGATTTCTTAATGTAACTTAATACAAAATGGTGTTTGCCTGACTTCAGGCTGAGTTGAGACAGGACTAAGGGTATACTACCAGCACACAGTGGGTGGTAGTGGCGGGAGAAAGTAATTCCCTTGATCCTTAAGAAAGTAGGAGGAAAGAGTGGGAGATTTCCAGTCACCAGCCAGCTGCTGGTGTGGATACCACTTTAGTCCATGTTCTTGAGCCAACTAGAAAGTGGCTGCACTGCAGTATTTACACTTCTGCGCTCTGCGTATCTCCTTATTGGATGTTTTCATTCATTTTCTTTTCTCAGGTAGTGTTTGAACTCTATCTTTTTAATCTCAGACTTCCAGAATTTGTTTATTTTTCTGGCATCTCAGTAGAAGTATGTTTCAACTGCTGTCTGCTTAGTCTATTTTACTCAGAAGTCCTTGAAAATATTTCTTATTTTGTTAAAGTCTAACTCACCCTTCCTACATGTTTCTATAGGTTCCTTTATCCTAAAGTCATTGTTCTTATTCTGTGCAATTTGCCTCTTCTGTTTTCTAACCTTTAAAACTCCTTTTGAACAGGGATAACGTTCTTTTGTTTTTTCGTTTACTAACTTTTTTTCATAATATGCTTATATTGAGTGCATGTTTGTGTACTGTGCTTAGGAAACGTAACATGTGAGGGAAATGGTGCGGTTTGCAAAAGAAATGTATAACTTAACGGTGTTTGTGTAGGAATACAATATATCCTGCCTTTTGATAGACTAAACAGTCCAGAGGTTTTTTAATAAATCAGTTGAAACTACATTTTTCTTTTTACTTTTTCTAACCTGTGTTTTGAAGTGTTTTTGAATGCCATACTCTGCATTTCTGTTTGATCCTATAAATGGTAAAGCTGTAATAATCTTTTTTTTTTATTCAAACCATGTATCTTTTTATTAGTAGTGTGATTCCTTACAGGAGATTTTTTTAAAAAGTGAAAAAAAAAATTAAGATCAACATTGCAAATACCTTTTTTTGAAAAAAATTATTTATTATAATCTTTTATCAGGGGTTGTTGTTGTTAAGTGCTATTGAGTACAACTGTTACCGACCCTAGGACCAACAGATTTTAACCGTGTCCTTTCCTACTCCATCCTCATGATTTCTGACATATTCAGCCTCTGTGTCAATCCATCTTGTGAAGGGCAGCTCTCCACTTTTCCAAAGATGTCCCTTTCTTAGGAACAGTCTCTCCTAATAGCATGCCTAAATATGTGAGATGAAATTTTGTCACCTTTGCCTCCAAGGAGCATTTGTCAGGGTTGTTCCTTTAAAATAACAGCCTCGAGGATTCTAGCCTTAGTATCATTAACTATGTTTACTTACTCTCTTGCCTTGATTTCATTTAACAATATACTTAGAATATGGTACTCAGGGGTGGCAGCTTTCCTAATTGGAGAGACTGAATAAATTATTAGACTGATACTTTCCTAAAAGATACAAAATGACCATGGAGCTGGAGTTACTGGTATTATGTTTTAACAGTTCTCTGATTGTTTTGATATTAAAATGGTACATGTGTTTGAGTTTTATTGTAGGATTTAATGAATAATTAAATAGTTTTAGTCATAAGAGACACATTTTTGCACTTTTGGGGATGTTGACATGAAACTATTAGTAAAGTTCATATTGAGTTGATAGCTGTGAAACGTTAGATTGGGAATATTGCTGTATTAATGGATTTCAGAACACTCAGTTAAGATTAATTGTCCAACTCTAGAATTTACCCTTGCCTTGTCCTATTATCTTTTTGAGTTTTAATGTGAAATTTTGTTTTTTGAAACATGTTATTAGCATTTAAGTTTAAAAGTCAGTGGTGTTAAATATTTGGAAGCAGGAGTGGAATCCACTTCCTGTTTGCCTCTGGAAACTCTATGAACTTTGATAAATGATGGTAGTTGTAGAGGGGCATCAGGCTAAAGCAATCAACAACAACAGTGTTAAGTAAAACTTTAGGACCCACATAGGGAGGGAAGGGGTTGAAGGGGCTCAGGGCTGAGAGCACGCTGATGAAACAGAGGAAATATAGCGGGAGCTAGCTGAGATCCTCGATGTGGACATGGCCTGTCTTCAAGTATGTGCTGATCCATATTCACTTGGCACTGCCTTCTGCTGCCCCAGCTGCGTAGAGCAGGGAGATAGTGCGTGGTTATAAGTGGGCCAGGTACCATGCTGACATCCACGACAAGGTTTCTGTGGAGATCCAAAGTGCCTGCAGCAGCGGGTGGATCTTGCATCAGAGCCAGAACAGGAAGATCCCCAGGTACAGCTACTCTATGGGCGTGCCCAGCATTCCATCTCTACAGAGAAGATCAAGACCAAGTACCAGGACGATGAGGTCAGCAGGGTAGATGATGGCTACTGATGAGGGCCTTGATCTTGCCATCACACAACCATGCAAGCACTAGTTGTGTTGGCCCTGGCTGCCCTCCTGGGGGACCAGGCCAACCTTGCTGATCTGAAGCACCCTGCTGTTCTTAATGTGCTCCAGAGAAAAAGCAGTCTGAGCCCAGGTTCACCCGCAGGAATTAAAAGTGTGGTCACTTCTGCCTGGGAAAACACCCCAAAACAAACAAACAAAAAATCCCAAAACCCACAACACCAACTTTACTGTTGTACTAAATGCTTTCTATTTCATTTATGTATCCAGCTTTGTAAATTTAGAGTTAGGAAGTATAGTATTTCTCTATTTTTTAAGGCCAAGACTAGAGTTACGAAATAAACCAAAGAAATCATAGGAAGAGTTATTCTGAAGGGAAGAGGTTTTATTTATTTTTCTGAAGTTGGAAATATTTTGGCCCTGTTGTTGTTGTTACGTGCCGTCGAGTCGTTTGCGACTCATAGCAACCCTATGTACAACAGCCCTAAACCCTGCTCTATCCTGTGCCAGTCGCATTGCCTCTGACACACCCATCCCGATTACCCCAATCACTGAATCAGTCCACCTCATAGAGGGTCTTCCCCTCCTGCGCTGTCCCTCTACTTTACCCAGCATGATGTCCCTCTCTAACGACCTGTCTCGTCTTAAAACATGTCTGAAGTATGTCAGATGAAACCCAGAATCCTTGCCTCTAAGGAGTAGCCTGGTTTAACCCTCTCCAGGATGAATCTGTTTGTTTTCTTGGCAGTCCATGGTGCATTCAATATTCTTCTCCAGCACCACAGCTCAAAGGCGTCAATTCTCCTTCTATCCTCCCTAGTCATTGTCCAACTCTCTGATGCATAACAAGTGATTGCAAAAACCATGACCTGTATCAGGCACACCTTAGTCTCCAGAGAGACACCGTTGCTCTTGAGTACTTTAGAGAGGTCCCTAACCGCAGACTTTCCCATGGCAGTACGTTTTTTGATTTCCTGGCTGCTGGTGCCAAGAGTGTTGACTGTGGAGCCGAGCAAACTAAAGCTGTGAACAATCTCAATCTCTTCGCCATCCATCCTGATGCTACCGATTGGTCCAGTGGTGAGAATCGTTGTCTTCTTGACATTGAGCCTCAGTCCATACTAAAGGCTGCAGTCCTTCACCCTCTGCAGTAAGTGCATGAGGTCCTCCTCATTTTCAGCGAGCAGGGTTGTGTCATCTGCATAACGCAGATTGTTGATAGATCATCCACCAATCCTAATGCCACGCTTCTCCTCATAGAGCCCAGCCTCTCGGATGATCTGCTCTGCATACAGGTTGAAAAGGTATGGAGATAGGACACATCCCTGGCGTACACCCTTCCCAATTTTGAACCAGGCAGTGTTGCCCTGCTCTGTTCTGATGACTGCCTCTTGGTCCAAGTATAGGTTTCGCATTAGCACGATTAAATGTTCTGGGATTCCCATTCTTCTCAGAGTCAGCCACAGTTTGTTATGATCCACACAGTCAAATGCCTTTGCATAATCAATGAAACACGATAGACATTCTTCTGGTATTCTCTGCTTTCAGCTAAGATCCATCTAACATCAGCTACAATATCCCTAGTACCACGACCTCTTCTAAACCCAACCTGGACTCTGGCAGTTCTCTACTGATGTACTGTTCCAGTCATTTTTGGATAATCTTCAGTAGAGTCTTGCTTGCATGTGAAATCAATGCGATTGTTCTGTAGTTTCCACACTCAGTTGGGTCACCCTTCTTTGGGATGGGAACAAATATAGATCTCTTCCAGTCTGTTGGCCAAGTGGTTGTTCTCCAGATTTCTTGGCACAACTTGGTGAGCACATCCAGGGCAGCATCTGTTAGCTGAAATATGTCAATTGGTATACCATCTATTCCTGGGGCCTTATTTTTTGCTATTTCCTTCAAAGCAGCTTGAACTTCTTTCTCTATTATCTTGAGTGAGAAAACTTAAACTGTGTAAATAGTGAAAGTCTGGGGGGGAAATAGTGGAGGTTTTTTAAAAAAAAAATATTTCAGTATCTGTCTTAGAAGAATTAGAAGGCAGTTGAATATGTAGCAGAAGTTCTATATGCATATATCTTTATGGTTTTGTTTTTCAGGCATTTAAGAAATATTTACTCCTTCATGAATTGAGCTTCACTTTTGAGTCATGGATGACAAGGCTTCTGTTGGAAAAATCAGTGTCTCCTCAGATTCAGTATCTACCCTTAATAGTGAAGATTTTGTCTTGGTTTCCAGGCAAGGAGATGAGACGCCATCTACAAATAATGGAAGTGATGATGAAAAAACAGGGCTCAAGGTAAGACTCCATAGCTGGTTTGTGTTAATGTGTAGCTTCGCTGAGGCCTTGCCAGAGTTTGACCTTAGCGGGAAAGAAAACGGAAAGGAACCAAATAACATATTCCACGAGTTTAAATTGTAAGGATCTACTTCTGTTATTTTTTTTTTATGCTATGTGATGCTCACCATCTCTGAGCAGTAAATTTTGTATTATAGTACAGAGTGATATCTCTAGATTCTCATGTTATGTTTCATTGTGTTTGGTGCAGATTGTAAACCTTAAATCATACCTTGTAACCTAAACTCCCATGAAACAGAGAAAAGTCATGAAATTGGAAGAAAAAAGTGATTGCTTTAGATGTTCCATAATGAAGATCTGCAGCGGCAGTTGGCTGCAATTTCTAGATAAATGAATCTGCTTCAGGACCATTGTAAACAGAAAGTTAAATTTATGGAGATGGTGCTGCAGCTATGCCCGTAGTCATGAAGATCTTATAATGTCTGTGAAATACCTTTTAATCTCATGGTGAAAATGCAGCTTTTCCACAGGATTGGCATGCTTGATCCTCACCCCTGCTTCTCTCATGTTTAAATGTCAACTATACTTTTTTAATGCTAAAGAGTTTTAGTTATACTTAGTCATAGTGACAAATTTATGTTTTATTAAGAATTTTCAATTTTTCTTTTAAATCTTCCAAAACTACTGATCACAGTATAAACATTTGTCATTCTTTTAATATTGTTCTCTTTTCCACCAAATCAAAGGTGCTTATTTTGAGACTAGTAGAAGCATAGGTAGGACAGGGTTCAGATCTGCTGTTCATAGGGTCACTGTTGGCCACACCTAATGTTAGAGACATAACAGATAATATATAAGGCTACTTATCAAAAGATTGATGTTTCAAAGCCACTAAACACTCTCTGGGAAAAGATGAGACAGATCTGTTCCCATTAAGATTTACAACCTGAGAAATCTGATAGACGTTCCATGACTCGGAATCCTCATGACAGCGTTGAATTTTGACTTTGTTTTTTCGTTTTGACAAGTTGTATGTAGTGTAAAGAAAAGTTGTAGATCAGCAGTTTTAGCAATATTAAAACAGAATTTTATATATCAAACTTTTGACCATATCTTTGTGTTTCCTTAGCTGAATAGATAGCTGTAACGTCATTACAGGTGTGAAAGAGATGGATTAAGTTCCTGTGTACAGGGCTGGCGTTAGCTCACTTGTTGCCTCAACAAGTGTCATAATAATCCTGCGTACATCTAATTGTGTTTGCTTTTCCTTTTCTCTCAAGGTGCAAATGGCTTTTTAAAAAATTTATTTTCTCTATAAAAATAATATATGTTAATATAAAATCAGGCAATAAGAAATATAAGTTAAGCTTAGCCATAATCTATCTTACCATTTAGTATAAATATTTTTAAAGGTCTTTTTTTTTAAGTTGACCTTTCAAGATAAATTCATTCTTCCCAACCGCTCCTCTTTTAAAATAATGTTGATGCCATATGCTGCCGAGTCAAAACCAGCTCAAAGCTGACCCTCCAGTAAATTTCAAAGGCAGTGAATCATACAGGAGGAGATGGCCCATTTTTCTCCTGAAAAGTGACTGGTAAATTTTAACCAGCTGCTTTTGAGTTTGTTGCATATGCCACTAGAGCTTCCCTTAAAATGATATTAGTAATTCCTAGGGATAATTCTTTAGGGAGCTCTGGTGGGCTAGTGGTAAGAAGTTGTGCTGCAGTCCTGAAAGCAGTTTTAATCTGCCACCTGGTCATGGAAGAAGGATGGACAGTCTCCTCCCTTGTGATTTTACTGCATCTGAAAACCCACTGGAGGGTCAGTTATGAGTGGGTTCCAACTTGATGGCACACAACAACAACAGTTGTTTTAGGAATTTAGGTCCTTTATTCATATAGTAAAGTAAGCAATAGATGATAGAAACAGCTACAATTTATAAAATGAAGTAAAAAACCCTACAAAACACAGCAGTTTATCAGAATCAACAGAACAAGTAAAACATAGGAGCAGATTTGAGATTAGTATCAATATCTTCCAATATCAAAGTTGAGTTTTTGGGTTCTTTTGCTCCTTGGTTTCTGACAAAATTGAGGTTTAAATAGGTGTTATTTACTATATTAGCATTTATGCTGGGTAAAACAACCTCATTTGAGCCATTTTCATTTATGTTATCACTGAATATGGAACAAGTAATGAGAATTGCAGATTATCAGCAATTAATTTGCCTTTCATTTTCTAATTCTTTAAAGATTTCTCAAACACAAAATGACAGTTCCTAGATATGCTTTCTGAAGACATACAGTAAATCTCCCTGAAAAAGGATCCCAAACTGCCTAAACTGGATTTGTGTAACTGGCAAAACATCTGGGTGCTAAATTTGTATTGTGTGGTAAAGGCAGACAGACTATAGAGAAAAGATAAGACCTGGAAATGACTCTATGTTGGGTTGGAACATTTTGTCATTTGGCTCGACACAAGTTTTGTCCTCAAGGAAATAACCTTTCAGGCCATTCTCCCGTGTCAGTTACTACCTTTTCTTATATATTTATGAAGGACAAATATTCTTCCAGTTGTACTTTTTTAATGTGAATATTAGGTATGTGCTTAGATTACTGTGGAACATGAAAATTGTAAGAATTAGCTTATTAAGTCATTGTTTCTTTTTTCAAGCCCCAGCTGAGTAGATGGACCAGACTTTATTTAGAAATAACCAATAGTAGAGTGAGGGGGGTTACTAACACTGAATGTGTAAAATATTGGCAGATAATGCTTTGAGGATTAAGTGGATAATCGCTATAAAAATCATGTGATAATTTGCCTGGAAATATATACATATTTTATATATATATGTATGTATTTATATATAATTTTATATATTATATATAAAAAAATAGTCGTACAGTAGCCAGACTGTTACTATTTCACTGAACCCCAGAGATTCCTTGATAGCATAACATAAAATATATTGACCTGCTAACCAAAAGACTGGGTTTGAATCTACCAGCTATTTCACAGGAGAAAGATGGGCATGCTCTTGCCGTAAAGATATACATACAGGCTTTGAAACCCAATGGAGTTTCATGAGTCAGAATTGACTCGGTGACACTGAGTTTTGGTTTTGGTTTTTTGAACTGTCAGTAACAACCCTGTAAGGTTAATGTCCTCTTATAAATGAGACAGATAGGTCCACAATCTTTTGAAGAGTTAGTGCCAGAACAGTATGTCAGACTCTGATCTGTCTTACAATGGAACACAAGTAGAACTACGTAGATAACACACTCTATGACCCCAGGAGATCATGCTCAGATAGCCTGTGATGTGAATGATGACCTCTGTAGTTTTGCCCTGTGCCAGCTGTCCGCCTCAATGTTTTTTTGTTTTTTTTTACTACTACTCTCATTTGAAACAAGTTTCCCTTCTTAGAAACATTTATTTCTGTATTTATACTTGTTGCTAAATTAAGAGCTTTTTGTTCATTGTTTTTCTTTTTCAATTCAGAACTATTTTCAAAAAACTTCCCCCCTTTTTTTAATGTAGATTACATTTGAACAAACTAAAATCTAAGTGTGATCATAAGTTGTACAATTCCTACAGTTGAGTTTTCCATTTCACATTCATATTTGTGTTAAATCAAGTTGAAAGTAGTTGCTTGGAGGGCTAAAAGGAAAAATGCCTGGTAATACCAAAGTTATTACCAAAAACAGAAGCCTAGATAAACTTGCTTTGAGGGACACATAGAATTTGTCCTTTTCAGATCACATTTTTTGTAGCAATAAGTGACATTAATGATGTTAAAAGTTACATTATTTGTATGATTCTGTGAATTTTGATAAATGTAAATTCTCTCGTAACTACCACCACAATTCAAGATACAAGATATTGTAATTGCTCCAAAAAAGTCTAAATAATTCCTTCTCTTCTTCCTCTCCGCAATCCCCTCTGCCCCCCGTAACCACTAGGAACCCCCAACATGATTTGACACAGTGGCTTCAGCAACGGACTCAAGTGTATCATAGATGGTAAGGATGGCCCAGGATAGGACAAGATTCAGATCTGTTGTTCATAGGGTCTCTCTGAGTCATACTCTACTTGAGAGTACCTAACAACAGTTAACTACTGATCATTATTAGATAACTTTCTGTAGTTTTGCTTCTCCCAGAATGCCACATACATAGAGTAATGAAGTAAAGACTGTGGTATCTGGTCTTGCTTCTTTTACTTGGGATATTTTTATCCATTATCCAGACTCATTCACATTATTGCATATGAGTAGGTTGTACCCTCTTATAGCTGAATTGTAGTCTAGTGTATAGGCATATTACAAATTATTTATTCTGTCACCAGTTAATGAATACTTGGTTTGTATTTAGTTTTGGGTGATTATGAATGCTGTTAAGAGCATTCACAAACAGTCTATATGAAGAGAGATTTATTTATTTTTGCTACTTTCAAAAATACCTACAGGTGAGTCAGATGATTAGTGTATATTCCTATAGTGTAAATTCCTAAGAAATTATTTGAAATGACATACCATTTTAATTCCTAACAATGATTTATTACGGTTGCAATTGGTCCACATTATTCTTACATTTGGTATTGTTAGGGTTGGTTTTTGTTGCGTTGAGTTTTGTTTGGTTTTTTTTTCCCTTCATGTCAGGCATTCATAAAAAATAAAAGTATCTCACTGTGATTTCCATTTTCTCTACTGACTAATGATGTTACTTTATGTACGTATGCCATCTGTGTTTGTTTATTTTGATAAAAGATCTAGTCAAATCTTCTGCCTATTTTTAAAAATAGATTTTTATATTATTGAGTAGTGATGGCTCTCTTTGTATTTTGGATACAAGTCCTTTATCAAACACATGATTTTCATATGTATGTTCCAGTTTTATGGCTTGATATTTACGATCTTAAAAGTGCATTTTGAAGAAAAGAATTTTTAAATTTTGATAAATTTCATTTTATCAGTTTTATGTGATTCATGGGTTTGATTGTCCCAAGAAATCTTTGTGTCACCGAGAGATTTTCTGCTTAATTGTTCTAGTGCTGTTTGTCCAGTTGTCTTTCTGCATGGAAATACCATGTGAACTTTGTTGAAAATTAATTGGTTCTCTGTGTATGGATATTTTTCTGAATTCTCTATTCTGTTCCATTAAAGTATATGTCTATTTTGCTGGTGCTGTGCTAGCTTGATTACCATACCTGAAAGCCTAAAATACTTGTTTTCAGCTCCTTTTTTTAAAAATTTTTATTAAATT
>NW_006399866.1:11210547-11213770 GCF_000299155.1 Elephantulus edwardii | reverse complement strand
TTTTATTAATTTTAATGAACATTTACAGAGATTTTGGATTTCCATTCATTCATTGCTGCCGTTTTCAGCTCCTTTATAGAAACTGTTGCCTAGTTTCTTATTTGTACTATTAAAGACACAATTTCTTTTTATTATCCCCTTTGCCATCTTTGATTTCTTTTACTTTGTATTGTGATAATCAGTTGTCACATTGTCACAAAACATCCAGCACAGTTCCATGTGTCCTGTTCTTTTCCACAATAGAGGAGGATAAGAGATGATACCAATTATTCTTGTTTCTTTTATCAGGAAGAACATGTTGCCTTTCAGAAGCTTAGCAGTAGACTTCTGTTTACATCTCAGGGGAAAAAATTATTTTGTCTGATAAACCTTAGCTATAAAAGAAGCTCGGAAAGATTTTTTTTTTCTCAGCCTCTCTAGTTGGAGAATAACAGATGCTAGCAGTAAATATCAGTGGTAGAAAGTAAATATCAGTGGCAGAAAGTCCTATTGTCATGATGAATTATTTTTATTTGAAAATAAATTAGCTGTCAGAATACTTGGAACCTAGTGGTGCTCCAAAAACTTACTGCAGGGAAAAAAAATCACGATCATTGTTTAAAATGTAGATTCTTAGGATCCATGCCCAGAGATGGTTCTGTGTGGCACTGAGAGAGATCTACATTTTCAAAAAGTATTGGACATTATTTTTTGATGTTTATGTGGACCCTCTAAGAAATACTATGTTGGCATATTGGTTTGGGAATGCTGATCTTAGTTTCTCAGCCCTGCTTCTGTTTCAAAATCATGTATAGAGGTTCTTTAAAACTGCATATGCTCGGGTCTGATTTAGCCTTTCCAGTAGGAGATAGAGGCACAGAAAAAAGGTCACAAAATTGAATTTTAGCAAAATTCAGATAATTTGCTAATTTTTAAAATGTCATTTTAATGGAAGTATATAGAAAGTTTGGATTTTCATTCATTGATTCACATTTTCCTCTCCCATCCCCTTCTTCCAGTTCACTTTGTAATGCACTTCTTGTTCCAGATTGTTAATTGTCATGCAGTGCCTAACCAAACATTCCTTTCAGACTTGCCTTGCTGAATTTGACACCACTCACTCATTCATTCAATTCCCTCTAAATGGAACTGACTCATAGTGGACCCTCCTCGGACGTTTCAGATACTGTACAGCTTGGGAAGATGTTACTCATCTTTCTTCCTTGGGAAAGCCTGTGAATTTGAACCACCTGCCCTTGGGTTAGCAGCACAGCTTACTCACTGGGCCATCAGAGCTTTCTTGTCTGTTACATGTTGTTGTTCTTATGTGCCATTGAGTCAGAATTTACAGTTTATTAGCTAACTCTCCAGCAAGTTTTGAGTCTGTAAATTACATGGGAAAAGATTGACTATTTTTCTCACTCAGAACAATAGATGGATTCAAATCACCTGCCTTTTGGATTATCAGCACAATTCCTTACTACTAGGCCATGTTCTTATTGCTGCTGAATACCTTTGTGTTGAGCCCAACTCATAGCAACCCTATGAAGGGCTTGAAGCCCCTCTGCAACCATCAACATTTATTGACGTATTATTAAATTCATAGAGTTTCTGGAGGCATGTTGTTTAGGAATTGGATGCCACTCCTGCATCCAAATCTGTCATAGTATGTTACTGTTGTTAATAGCCGTTGAGTTGCCCATGATGTATATCTTATGTACAGCAGCTCTGAACCCTTCCCTGTCCTGAGCCAGTCTCACTAATTCTAACACACCAACTCATATTGCTCCAATTACTGTATCAATCCATCTCATCCAAGGTCTTCCTCTCCTGCGCTGTCCATCCACCCTTCCGAGCTTGATGTCCTTCTCCAAGGACTGATCTCTCTTGGCCATATGCCCAAAGTAAGTGAGGCAGAGCTTCAAAATCCTAGCCTCCAATTAGAGACTTAGTTTCACCCTCTCCAAGACAGACCGATGTGTTTCATGGCATTCCATGATATGTTCAAGACTCTTTTCCAGCACCACAACTCAAAGGCATCTATTCTTCTTCTGTCATCCTTAGTCATCACCCGTGAATTTAAAATTAACTCAGGAGTAGATTTGAGACCTTGAACACTAATGAACAAAGACCAGATAAGCTGTTGGAAGATATCAAGAATATCATTCTTGAAGAATGCAAAAAGTCATTACAAAGAAGGAAGAAGAAACGACCAAAATAGATGTCAGAAGAAATTCTGGATATTGCACTGGAGCGCCGAGAAACCAAAACAGAGGGAAGAAATCAAGAAGTTAAGGAGCTGAATAGAAGATTTCTAAGGGCAGCTTGGGAAGACAAGGCAAGATATTATAAAGAAATGTGCAGGGAGCTGAAGTAAAAAAAATCGAAAGGGCTAAACTCACTCGGTATTTCTTAAGCTGAAAGAATTGAAAAATAAATTCAAGCCACGAGTCTCATGCTTAAGGATGCTATAGACAGAATACTGAATGATTCAGAAAGCATTAAAAGAAGATGGAAGGAGTATACAAAAGAATTGGCTGACACACAAGGATTTCAAGAAACTAGGCCATAGCCAGGGTTAAATATCTAAGATTAATTTTTCGTATGGTCCTCAAATTAGCAGTTGCACCATTTCTTGGTAACATTTTGTTGTTGTTGTTATTGTTTTTTATTGTATTATTTTTACGTGTACCGTCAAATCAGATCTGACTAGTACAGGAGGAGATTGCCCCCTCCTTCTCCAGCAGAGCATCTGGTGGATTTTTTTTTTTAATTTTTATTATTTTGTGTGGTGTACCGTCAAATCAGATCTGACTGGTACAGGAGGATATTGCGCCTCCTTCTCCGGCAGAGCATCTGGTGGATTCGAACCGTGTTCCTCGGAGATTGCAGTGCAGCTTCTTGCCACTAGGCCACCAGAGCTCCCCCCCATCTGGTGGATTTGAGCCGTGTACCTCTGGGATACATTTTGTTATTGCTAAGTGCTATGGTGTCCACCTGATTCATAGTATATTAGGTTGACCCTTTCCTAGCGTAATCCTGTATCATTTTTACAGTTTCTTCTATGTTTAAGCATATCTGTGCATGGTATATCAGTATTCTTCTCCAGTGTGAAACGACATGAGTTCATTCATATGCATATGAAACAGTTGAAAATACCATGACTTGATTAAGGCACATCTTTATCTTTAAGTAGACATCCTTGCTTTTTAAAGAGATTCTTTTTATTTTTTTATTATTATTA
>NW_006399866.1:11152692-11210284 GCF_000299155.1 Elephantulus edwardii | reverse complement strand
TTTTACAACAGTGGCAAAATGCAGTATTTGTCCTTTTGTGACTGAGATACTTCACTCAGCATAATGTCCTCCAGGGTCACCCATTTTGAATAATATTTCATGAGTCCTTTGTTTTTTATAGCAGCGTAGTATTCCATTGTGTGAATATACCAGAGCTTCTCTATACATTTGTTTGTTGATGGTCACTTAGGTTGTTTCCAACTCTTTGCTATTGTGAACAAAGCCGTGGTAAACATGGATGGGCATATATTTGTTTAGGTGGTAGTCATCGTTTCTTTGGGGTATATTCCCATCAGTGGAATTGCTGGGTCAAATGGTATTTGCAACTTTTTTTTTTTTTTTTTTTTTTAATTTTTGTGTGCGTGTACCGTCAAATCAGATCTGACTGGTACAGGAGGAGATGGCCCCTCCTTCCCCGGCAGAGCACCTGGTGGATTCGAACCGTGCACCTCTGGGATTGTAGTTGCAGCTTCTTGCCACTAGGCCACCAGAGCTCCCCTGGTATTTGCAACTTTTTAAAAAAGCACCATACAACTTTCCATAGTGGCTGCATCATTTTACACTCCCACACAACCTCGCCAGCGTTTGTTGTTTGCTGTTCCATTAAATTTTGCTATTCTTACTGTTGTGAGATGGTATCTCATAGTTGTTTTGATTTTCATCTCTCTTAGAGCTAGGGATTTTGAACATTTCTTCATGTGCTTATTGGCCATTTGAATCTTCTTTGGTGACGTGTCTTTTTATATCCTGTGCCCATTTTTCAATTGAGGCTTGACAACAGATTTACACAGTATGAAAATTCTTTACAATCAACACCCATAGGAAAAGCAGTCAAGAAATCAAGACATGTACTGGGAAATAGTCTCTCAAGGAGCTCTCCAAAGTGCTGAAAAGTAAAAATGTCAATTTACAGACTAGAGTTGCCTGAATCCTCGCCATAGTATTTTCAGTTGCTTCCTGCTCATCTGGATAATGAATATGGATGACCGAAGAATTGATGTCTTTGAATTGTGTTGGCAAAGAGTACTGACTATCCCATGGACTGCCAAAAGAACAAACAAATCTGTCTTGGAAGAAGTGCGACCAGGGTGCTCTTTAGAGCAAAGATAGTGAAACTTCTCTCTCATACTTTGGATATTTTTTCAGGAAGGAGACAGTCCTTGGAATAAAGACATTATGCTGGGAAAGGTGAAGGATCATTGGGGGGGAAAAGGAAAAACACTCAACCAACAAGATAGATTGACACAGTCACTATAACAGTGGACTTGAGCATATCAGAGATGCAGATGGGCAAGCCTTTGATCTGTTATTCATATGTTCTCTGTGGGTCATAGTTGACTACATGGCACTTAACAGCAACAAAAGAATAATTCCATGCATGTTGATGGTAAGAGTCAAGTAAAATGAAATCCTTGATGACTTCAGTGTTCACCATTTGTCATGAAGTTACGTATTGGTCTGTTGTTGTTGTTGTTGTTGTTATGTGCCATCGAGTCGCTTGCAACTCATAGCGACCCTATGTACAACAGCCCTAAACTCTGCTCTGACCTGTGCCAATCGCACTGTCTCTGACACTCCCATCCCAATTATCCCAGTCACTGAATCAATCCACCTCATAGAGGGCCTTCTTCTCCTGCGCTGTCCCTCGACCCTCCCAAGCATGATGTCCTTCTCCAAGGACCGGTCTCTCCTCACAACATGTCCAAAGTATGTTAGACATTAGATGGAGCCTCAGAATCCTTGCCTCCAAGGCGCCACCCGGTTTAACCCCTTCCAGGACAAATCTGTTTTCCTAGCAGTCCATGGTATTCTCAATACTCTTCTCCAGCACTAAAGCTCAAAGGCATCAATTCTCCTTCTATTGGTCTAGTTGTAGAAAATTTTTGTTTTCTTTAAGAGGCACAATGTAGTGAGCACATCCAGGGCAGCATGTGTTTGTTGAAATATGTCATTTGGTATGCCATCAGTTCCTGGGGCTTTATTTTTTGCCAAGTCTTTCAGAGCAGCCTGAACTTCCTCCTTCATCACGATTTCCTCTTAATCATATATTGTTTCTTGAAATTCTTCTGTGTCATACAATTCTTTTTGGAATTCTTTTTTAAATACAGTGACACTGTATACTCCTTCCATCTTTTTTTTAATGCTTCCTAGATAATTAAATATTCTGCCATAACATCCTTAAGTATTGCAACTTGTGCCTTGAATTTGTTCTTTAGTTCCTTCAGCTTAAGAAATTTCAAGCTGCTTCAGCCGTTTAGATTTTTGGACTCCAACTCTTTGAATATCTCATTATAGTACTTTGCTTTTTGTTTAAGCTACCCTTTAAAAATCTTCTATTCAGCTCCTTAACTTCTTGATTTCTTCCCTTTGCTTCTTGTTCCTCTAGTGCAATATTCAGAGTACCTTCTGACATCCATTTTGGTCTTTTCTTCTTTCTCCATCTTACAACATCAAGAAAGGGAGTGAAAAAAAAGAAAAGAAAGGGAGTGCATGAGAGATGCATCCTGTCTCCATACCTTTTCAGTCTATATGCAGAACAGATCATTCAGGAGGCTGGGCTTTATGAGGAGGACTTTGGCATCAGGGTTGGAGGAAAATTCATCAGCAACCAATGCAGATGGCACAGCCTTGCTTGCTGAAACTGAAGGGGACCTAAAGCACTTGCTGCAGAAAGTCAAGACCTGTAGTCTTCAATATGAATTAAAGCTCACCATCAAGAGACAGAGATTCTCACCACTGGACCAATTATGGAGATGAGACTGAGGTTGTTAACAGTTATAGCTTGCTCAGCTCCATAGTCAACACTCTTGGCACCAGCAGTCAGGAAATCAAGATGAATTGCACTGGGAAAAATCTGCTGTCCTGACCTTTGCAGAGTACTGAGAAGCAGTGATGTCAGTCGTTGATTAAGTGAGACAGAGGTGCGCCTGATCCGGGTCATGATCTTCACAGTTGCTTGTTATGCATTAGAGAGCTGGACAGTGACTAAGGATGACAGAAGAAGAATCAATGCCTTTGAGTTGTGGTGCTGGAGAAGAGTCTTGAACATACCATGGACCATGAAGAAAGCAAATAGTTCTGTCTTGGAGAAGGTGAAATTAAGGTTCTCTTTGGAGGCTAGGATTTTGAAGCTCTGTCTCACATACTTTGGGCCTGTAGCCAGGAAGAAGTGGTCCTTGGAGAAGGACATCTTACTTGGAAGAGTGGAGGGACAGGGCATGAGAGGAAGACCTCAGATGAGATGGATTGATATGGTAATATCAATTGCAACCCCTGTTGTAATGGGGGTAAGTGTGTTGGGGTCAGTGAGGCTGTCTCAGGACAGGGCAGGCTTCAGAGCTGTTGTACATAGGGTTTCTGTGAGTCTCGGGTAACTCGATGACACATAACAACAGCAACATGTCTAAGAGGGAGCACTGGTGGAATAGTCCTTAGAGAATTGTGCAGCTAATCAAAAAATTGGGTCTCTCTACTGGTTCAAATCCATTAGCTGCTTTATGGGAAAAAGATAGGCAGTCCTCTCCTATGCAGTTTGTTGTTGTATACCATTTAGTCAGAACCAACTACTAGCTGACCCTCCAGTACATGCAGTGATTCACATGGGAAGAGAAGTGCCCATTTTCTCCCATGGAGCAGCTGGTGGATTTGAACCACATGTCTTCAGGATGGCAGCACAACTTGTGACCACTAAGCCACATTGCACTTTACAGCTTTACTGCTGGAGGGTCAACTGTGAGTCAGTTTTGACTCAATAGCAATGACTTTTTTTATATTTAGAAAACATATCAGAAATCCTGTTATCAAGCTCAATCTAAATTAATTGAAACCTGGGACAAGAGCCCACTCAAAAGTCCATGGCCATGGAGTAGTTTCTGACTCACATGACTCTCCATCAGGATTCTATGGCTGTAAGTCATTATATGAGCAGAGAGCCTAACTTTCTGTGGCAGAGTGGCTAGTGGATACAAACTATGGTCCTTTAGCTTTGCAGCACTCGTCATCATCCCTGGGATAGGACCTAATTTTAACAAGCCCTGCCGGCAATTCTGATGCCTACCAAAGTTGAGAACCTTGACATGTATTACGGTTTCGCAGTTTGGACTTGTCAAGATTGATTGTCTTTTAAAACAAACAAGAAGCAACTTAATTAAGTTAAATGTATTATCACTGCTAATAATTTTAAAATTAAATTGAAAGTTCACAAATAAAATAATTGCTGAGTACTGTATCTGATCTAAGGCATTTGGTAGGTTGTTATTTTCAAATTATTTATATACACCAACATTTTGTGTGTACATTAGTTTATTTCTAGCCTTTAACACAGGAGTTCAGGAAATTGAAGACTGCTCTTATTTTTACAGAGTTAATAAACTAAGGAAGAAGTAAGATAAACATGCACTAACACGAAAGGCAAACACATAAATATGTTTCCTTTCAAGGTTATTTCTATTTCTGTGGTTGTTGAATATATCACAGTGTAGGCGGTCTATCTATTCACCCCATGTACAAAAATGAAGAACAAAGCAGCACTTTATAGAATGTGAAATATGGTCTACTCAATTCAGTTCACTCTTTTCTGTTCACCTTCCCATTTAGAACTACTTAAACAGAATCTTTACTACTGTTGTTAATCTGTTTTCAGAAATAGTAACTTTAGAATCAATTAGAGTCTAAATTTAGAATAAATTTTTTGTGATCTCCAGTTGATGGGATATTTCTTCCTCAATTTTGAAAGAGTAAGAAGCATCACACTGTCTTACTTTATAAAAAAGTACTTTACAAAATGTCTTAGAACAGAACTTCTCTGAAATAATCTTACTACATTTAATTATGTAGAATTAGACTTATTGGAGAGTTGAAAATACTTCATTTGTAGTTCCGTGACCAATGAGACCAAACACAAATGAAATTCACAGATACAGCTTGTCATTGAAGTCAGTAGTCAAAGTTCTCATTCTGACTTTTATTTCTGAGCTAAGAATAGTTTGTTAGAATATTTGCTAGTCATAATTTACAGCTAAACACACTTGAAATTTATAGCATTATAAAAGCTTAAAAAATAGAGGCTACCTGAACAGAGTACATTGATTTTCTGGAAGTACTGTTGTTACTGGAATTTTGCTTCCAAACTGAGTGTTAAATTTTATTGAATTATGCAGCATTGAGTCAAAATCAACTCATAGCCGATTTTCTAGGGAGTTTTCAGAGCAGTAAATCTCAAAGAACAAAGTTGCCCTGCTTTCTCCTGAGGATAAGCTGGTAGATTTGCACCTCCTGCCTTCAGATTGCCCGCATACCTCCTTGTTGTTATTAGGTGCCGTTGAACGGAGTATGACTTATAGCGATCCTATCTGAACAGCAGACCTGAACCATCCTGTGCCTGTGCCATTTTCATTTAACTGTCTGCCCATTTTAACTTTTTATCAGGCTTTCATCCTTGAAAATCTTCCTATATTACCCCTCTTTTCCTCATGAATTTCTTTTCCTAAATTAATTTTTCTAGTCTTTCTAAAATATGTAACACTACTGCATTTCGTCAGTTGTGGTATTCCTTAGTATTGGAAAGTCTTCATTTTGTTGTGTTGCTAGTCTAAAGGCCACACACCTTTCTGGTGATTCAAATCTGTCAACACCTCTTCAGGAGAAAGGTGCAGATCAGCTGTGAGTTGATTCAAACTTGTTGAACAACTTAAAAAGAAAAGTTGACATCATTGGAAAAGAATAGTTTTCCCCCCCTCAGGATGATTATACATTCATCTCCCCAGTTATATTCACAAGTTTCAGAACCTTAAAAACCTTTTCATATCTGAGAATATCAGAGGTCTGATATAATAGGTTTGGTGGAAAACATATGGGAATTTTTATTACCTTTTAAATAAGTTCCTGCTATTAACTTGGATGTAAACTTTTGTTTTCCCTTTCTTTTAGAGACAAGTATTTCTCTTCACAGACTTAATTCTCACCAGAATAATAATTGTAACTATTTTCTTTACTAGGTTGGCATACTAAACTTTCAATAACTTTAGTAGGCTATCATATTATTATAAATTTACTATAAACTTTGTCACGAAAAAATAAATTAATAAAAGCTGCAGCTTTTATTTATTGCAACTTTATTGTATTTTTAAAATAAACTTTTAGACGATATCAGAATAAATACTGATAATTTTCTTTAGAATGTAGACCCATCTTATTCAGTACTGTCCTCTTTTTCACTTTGCTGACTCTTTGTATTTGTGACTCTTAGATTGTAGGGAATGGAAGTGAGCAGCAGCTGCAGAAAGAACTAGCAGATGTACTGATGGATCCTCCAATGGATGACCAGCCAGGGGACAAGGAACTTGTGGAAAGAGTACACCTGGATGGCGAAGGAGATGCACCTCTTTCTGATCCACTCTCAGCTTCTTCCACCATTAATCCCGTGCCATTAGTAGGGCTCCAAAAACCAGAGATGAGCCTGCCAGTAAAACCTGGACAAGGAGGTTAGGATTGCTGCATTGCTTGCGTAACTGAAGGTTATTGTTTTTAATATTTGAGCATCCATCCTATATTGGTTTGATTCAGAACTAACAAAAGACATTATTTGTGTTTTCCAGAATCTCTAGTAGACCCCCTAGATACAGGGAAATTAAATGTAGGTGCCGTTTTGGTTTTTTTTAAAATGTGTTTCAGTTATTATAAAAAGAGAAGCCACTAACACTGAGAGGATCAATTTGTAGATTGCTTAAAGATCTTTTTAAGGGGAAAAATGAAATTGGAAGATGATGTTGGGCAAATGATGGGATAATACTCAGTGAAGAAATGTTTGCTTCAGGCTTGTGCACTTCTTTCTGTGAGTAGTTGCAACATAGAAAGAGGGAGGAGAGAATAATGGAGTAGAAAGGCAGAGAGGGCTGTTATTTGTTGGGTACTTCTGAGTTGGTTCTAACAGTGGCCCTGTGTGCTGCAGCCCTACGCCATCCTCCCAGTCATTGCTATGTGTGAGCCTGTTGTTGTGGACACTGTGTCATTCCATCTCGTTGAGGCTTTCTTCTTTTTTTATCTGTCCCTCTACTTTATCAGGCATGAGGGACAGAGCAGGGAGGACAATTAAAAACTCTCAGTGGGAAAAATGGAGTTGTTTGAAAGCAAGTGGAGTAAGAGAACATAATGATGAATAAATGAACTCATTAAAGCAGTATATATAGAGGACATAGTAAAGATTTTTAGAATAATAAAATAGTAGTATGTTTATATTTGGCCTAAATAGAAATTATAAAGTCAAAAGAAAGAAGAGGTGAGGATGCAAATAAAATTTGAGCCTCAGTTTCCCTTTTAGATTTGTGACTAATGCTTTGTCAAAAAACCCTAGTGCTGTAGAGTCCAGTCAACTTATAGTGACCTTCTGTTGGGTTTCTGAGACTGTATATCTTTTTTTTTTTTTTTAGACTGTATATATCTTAATAAGAGGAGTTTGGCATATTTCTCCCATAGAGCATGCAGTGTATTTGAACTGCTAACCTTTTGGTTATCAATGCAACATGCTGCGCACCATACCAATAGCTCTCCTTTTAATCCTGGAAATTTTGGTGTTAAAAACTGAGCTCTATTATATTTTTTAAAAGAGAAAAGAAAAACAAACCCAGCCAACCCAACAGAGCTCTAGTGTGAAATTGGAGTGCTTGAATAACATGAATGGTTAGTGTGTTTGGCTGCTAAACTGAAAGGTTGGAAGTTTGAATCTATTCCAGTTTACGTCTATATAATCAGCCATTGAAAACCCAGTAGAGTGCAGTGATTCCCTGATAAATATGTGGTCGCTGTAATTGGGAATTACCTTCAGGATAGCTGGTTAGTGAGATATTTCTGGCTTTCATGGGGAATTTCTCCTGGTCATATAGTAAATCAACTCATTATTACTTTAAGAATTGGTATGTTCCTTTTGGAATTTTACTTAATACTTATATGAATAAAATGTTAAAACAAAAATAATTGTTACCTTACTGTTTCAGATTCCGAAGTGTCAAGTCCTTTTACACCAGTTGCTGATGAGGACAGCGTAGTTTTCAGTAAACTAACTTACTTAGGCTGTGCCTCAGTAAATGCTCCCAGGAGTGAAGTGGAAGCTTTAAGGATGATGTCCATTTTAAGAAGCCAGTGTCAGATTTCTCTAGATGTAACTCTCTCAGTACCAAATGTATCTGAAGGAACTGTGAGGTAGGCTGGATTTTTAAGTGTTTTATACTATCAGACCTCTGATCTGTTTTAGAAAGAAACTTTAGTAAACAAAATGTATAATTCATTCATGTAATGTTTCATGTCAAGTATTTGTTGTCTCTTTCATGGATTGTGATCTTCCTAAAAAGTGGCTGTTACAAGATTATTTTTTTTTCTCAGCCACAGTTTTGCATAACATATTGGGAATTTAAATATTTTGGGGATATTGAAATATACTCACCTGAGAATTTCCCTAACAAATTGATTTATACTTTTAGTGTATCTTTAATACAAATACCAGCATGATACAGTTCAACACAGAGCTTCATGTTGAGTTTGTTGTGTTTTATATATATATATATATATATGTGTATATGTGTATATATGTATATATGTGTATATATGTGTATATATATGTGTGTATATATGTATATATGTGTATATATATACACATATATACATATATATTTATATATCATCAAGTTGGAATTCACTGACTCATACATAGTTGACCCTCCGGCAAGTTTTCAGAACAGTATGATCACACAGGATGAGATTACCCATCTTTCTCCTGCAGAGCAACTGGTGGATTTGAACTTGGATGCTTTGATTAGCAACACAGCTCCTTACCACTAAGCCACCAGAGGTCCTTTGCCAATAGGCCACTATAGCTCATCTTGGGTTTATAAATTGCTCAAACTAGTAAATATTAACTTTTAATCCAGTTTCTTAATTTTTAAGATGAAGGAATTGAGATCTAGAAAAGTTTCTAGAACTGAATATTGTTCATTCTAATTAGAACAAATTGCAGCAGTTAAAAATAGCCAGTCATATGTCCATATTAACCAACTAAAATTGCAAAATTACTAAATAATCAGCTGTGCACAGCTAAAATAACCTTTTTTGTTTAAAAATATATTCATTTCTTTTTTTTTAACCAAAACGATAACCCATTTAATGAAAGTATTATAAACTTGGTGGACTGGGGTTTTGTTAAGCTCTAATGAAATAGTTTGTGACGTTTCTATTAAACGGTATGAAACGACATCATCCAAACCTTTTCATATTCTTAAGCTTAAGGTTGAGAAGCATATGCACATAATTTAAGAAAATGCATCCACTTTTCTTTTTTCAATGTATTTGATTCTTGTCCCGCCATAAAGAGTAAGCTCGGTTTCTCTACTATTATCAAACAAAATGAAATCACAGAATAGTCCAATAATGTAATAACAGCAATAAGAAATTTACCTTGTATTCATTATCAAACTCGGCTATAACCCAAAGGGGTAGCTTCAGTTAGCAGGAATTCATTCTCTCACAATTTAACAAAATCCCATGGCTGTTGAGTCAGCTGCAGTCGACTCCTAGCCGACCCTCCACTGGGTTTCTGAGGCTGTCTACCACCCTGGAGGACTGCCCATCTCGACAGTGGTGAATTCAAACCACCACAGAAGCACATACTTTGAGATAGGAGCATAACTCACTATCGAAAAAAAATAAAAATATTCATTTCATAAAAGTCAGCATAAGTCAAAACCAAGACAATTCTTAATTTATTCTCATGAATAAATATAGCTAGCATTTTACTTTAATAAGACCTTTGTATAATTGTATTTGTGCATGTCTTCATGTGTGCACATGCACACACACATACATATATATACACATGGATGCAACTCTTAACATAATCCTTTTTAACGATATGGAAATTTTCTGTCTATCTTATAGCATGCTATTTTAATTCTGTATCATGAACCTTTGTCAGTATATTTGATTAAAACATTTAATTTATAGTGACTATGAATAGGTTTTATAACCAGTTTTCTACTAAACATTATAGTTTTGATTTAATAGAGGAAATACTAAAAATAATAGCTAATAAACTTTATATTCCTCCTGCCAGATACTGGCATACAAATGCATATAATTATCTAAAATATAGATGAGTTGGTTGTTTTTTTTTAAAAAAAAAAAGATATTTTTGAGAATAATCTTTGTATACCTCTTTTTCTTTTTATTTTCTTAAATTCTAAGGAGGATACTTTTTGCCCTATTTTTATTGCTTTTAATAAGTTTTCAAGGAGCCGTCTAGAAATGTTGATCAAGTTTTTCCTTTTGCCAGCAGTATTTGAAAGTAACTGTTGTTCAGTATACTCAGAAGCGTTTTAAATTTCTTGGTAGTAGAGTTGTAGCTGTGTGTGAATACCAGTGGTTGATATAATGGTTATCTACATATGAAATCTTCCCTTATGTATTTGAAGAACTATTTTACAGATTCACAGATTTCAGTTCTCATTGTATATATTGATGCAAAACCGTTAATAAAATATGTTTACTTCTCTTAGTATTTCTCAGTCAACATACAGTCTCTCCCTCAATGATAAATGATAACTTTAGTTATCATTTGTTCTAATAGATTTTAAATCTGGAAGTAGACATAGGTGTTTCCTACTGCTAATTTAAAGGATGCGAAAGAAGCTTGGCAATCTGCTTGTGTTACTCTCACAGCCCTTTGGGCAATTTTATCTATACTTGGGATCAACTATGAGTTGGACTAGACTCAATGGCAACTTGGAACAATAATAAAAGGATTAAGGAAGCCCATTTCTCTTGCATCAGGCTTCTGGAGTTTTTAATCAAGCGCGGGTTAGGGGCCCTTTCTAGGGGCTTGCATTATGCTCAGGGACCCCTAGCTTTCCCCTGTCAAAGTGACTTTACTTGTGCCATGTTGAAATAGTGTCATTTCTTTTCATACATTTTAGATTTCTTTATTCAGTGCTCAAAGGGGGAGACTGGCATGTTGTGTCCCAGGAGTCTTTGTTAAGTGAAGAGAGTTTCAAATGAATGCTGCTTTTTCATTTTGAATACATGGTATTCTTTTTATTTTAGTAATACTCCACTGTTTGGGGTCTTGTTTTGTTTTGTTTTGTCTTGAGAAGTTAACATTTTTTACATCTCTTTATTTACTTTCATTCAGAAAACATTTCACTATGAGGAAGAACATCAGTTTTGATTGTTTCAAAGAACAAAACAGATTAGGTCATTCTCCTCAAAAATAATCTGAAGCATAGCTCTGATTATCTGTATCTATAATCTGTCCATTGATCTAGTCTTTATATAGTTACAGATTTTAAAGTACTATTTGGAGTTACTAATCTGTATTTACTTTTCTGCTTGCTTCTTCAAAATGTAGACTATTTAACGTTTATTATCTGATTAAGATTAACGTGATTTTCTTGCTATAATGTAAGTATTAATGATAATCTGAAGATGATACATCTTAATTCTCTATATATTCTTTTCTAAACAGACTCTTAGATCCTCAGACAAACACTGAAATAGCCAACTATCCTATCTACAAAATTCTTTTTTGTGTCCGAGGACATGATGGAACTCCTGAGAGTGACTGTTTTGCTTTCACTGAAAGTCATTATAATGCAGAGCTCTTCAGAATACACGTTTTCCGGTGCGAAATACAAGAAGCTGTAAGTCCGTAGGAGAAAACTGGCTGCAGTTGAAACTTCATCAGTGCCCTCACCAGGTTGAAGTGATTACATTGTTATGGCCACTCATCAGTCAGATTACAGTCTCTGCTTGTGCTTTAGTAATGTCAGCCTTCTGGCCCTCAATATCAATAAAAATCAGGTTAACCCAGACTCTTATTGCTTAGAAGTGTCAGATGGGACCATTTGGCAGCTTCTCAGTTGGTTAAGATAGGTGTCGGGGTTCCAACTCTTAACATCTTTGCAAAGCTTTGTTGAGAGCTATTTTGTTAAAGCTATTTATATTATTATATTGCTGCATGTTGCAAGGAGGAACCAGTCTTTGGAGAGAGACATCATGCTTGGGGGGATGGAGGAACAGTGCAAGAGAGGAAGACCCTCAGTTAGGATTGATTCAGTGACTGCGGTAATGGGGATAGGTGTATTACAGACAATAAGGTTGGCTCAGGATAAAGCAGGCTTCAGAGCTCTTGTACTTAGGGTCCCTATGAGTCAGTAACAATGACAACAAGGAGCTCTGGTGGCCTAGTAAGAAGCTGTGCTGCAATTCGAAGGGCACACCAGTTCGAGGCCACCATTTGCTCTGCGAGAGAAGGATGGGCAATCTCCTCTCGTGTAATTAATTGCCTCTGAAAACCCTTCAGATGGTCTGTTAGGAGTCAGTTCTGACTCAACAGTACACAGCAACAACAACTAGATACAATATGTTTTTATATATAATGTATGATATTTTTTTTATTATTTTAGACATAATATGCTCAGATTCTGATAATTTGGCAAACCATTTTTTCAGTTATATTTTAAGTGTGTGTAATAGATTCTAGAAACTCCTACTCTGGCCATTTTTAGTGTAGCTTGGTTTATAGCCAATTGTTATTAAGTTGTTTGTGTTAGATAATTTCTCAAAATAAGATTTATCACTCTCCTTTTCTTAATCCTTTATAAGGTAGATAGCCTTGAGAACCTGATAATGGATTGTTTTTAAAATGTCTGATCATATATGACTTTAGGTAAGCCGGATACTTTACAGTTTTGCCACTGCCTTCCGCCGTTCTGCCAAGCAGACCCCACTTTCAGCAGCGACCGCACCCCAGACTCCAGACAGCGACATCTTTACCTTCTCTGTGTCTTTAGAAATAAAAGAAGATGACGGTAAAGGTTATTTTAGGTAGGGCATCTGATTTGAGTTTGTATTAACATGATATATTGCCTGTGGTTCAGAGACAACTGTAAGTTTGATTATATAATTTTAAATACATTGCTTTTAAAAGAAATGGGTAAATTTGTAGAGGCAAGAATTGAAGAGTTTTGAATCAATATAAAATCCTTAAAGGGGGCAATTTTTTTATATTATGTCCTTTTAATGAAATTCAGAGTAGCTGGTTGACTGCTAATGTGAAATAATGACAGAAGCTCAGTAAGATGAATTTGGAGTTGTATTTGTTTGTCTTTTTTCATGACCTAAAGAATAAGGTTGCTCCAGTCAAGTTTACATTGAAGTTATTAGAACAGATTGGAAAAGGAAATAGGAGATCTGTACTTGAAGTCTGTCCTTTCATATACAGTTAGGAAAAACTCATTTGGGTTTTTAAGTAGCATTTTTTCGTCTCTAATGGAAGAACATTGTAATAAAAATGAAAACTTTAGTTATTGCTGCTGTGAACTGCTATGACCTTTTCTAAAGCTCTTTATTTATTTTGGTAGTAATTTTTCTTATTTATGAAATAAAATGGCTAGTCTTTAAAATCCTTCCTAACTAAAATTTATGATTTTAAGGTGACATGGATTTTTTTGAGGTTTTTTTTTGTTTTCTTTATGGCCCATATCACAAAATGATTGCTTCCTGGGATCATAATTAATAGTTACATGTGGAAATTGCTTTTCTCCAACATTACTTATGGTGAAATAAAATTACATCAAAATATGCATGCTTTCTAATAGGTTGCTTTTAAATTTAAAAACACAAGTGGTCTGTTTACCTGCTAGGAAAATGGTTAACTCTTCATCTGCCCTTCAGAGATTTGGAATTGTCTTGCCCTCTGGTGGCCAATTTTGTGTACTTTGCAGCTTCAGCTGTGATTTGAATGCTGGAAGCATGAGGAGGCATTGTGTTGTATCCTTTCTTGTAGATAGATTTTTGTCTTCATAGGGACACTGTGAAGTACCATGTATCCCTTCCCTGGAAAGTTTAAATTGTAATATGTAATCATTTTAATGGTTTTGGTGGTTTTACCCCCGTTTTAAAGAAAAAAGTATATTCTTAAAACTGTTGTTGAGGGAATTTCCCCTCAATTTAAGGAAGAAATGTATGTAGATTCTTTCCATCAGACCTATCAACAGGAAAGATTTCCAAGATCTCAGAGGAAAGAACAAGGATTCTGTTTTCTGAAGTGAGGATTTTCTGTGTAAACAGGGACATCCCTGCTCCATTTATCCTTATTTCAAGGAATGCTTTGTGTGGAAAATTCCTAGATGGCTTGATTTTTTTTTTCACATTTGTTAAAACTTGTTTCCTGATTATTGCATGGTTTTACTTAATCTGTAGTTTATAATTTTTTAAAAAATAGTTTAGGTAATATAGTGATGAAATAATGGAAAAGTATACCTTTGTCCAATTTGAACTTCTTGTCAAACTTTTGTTAAGAACTTTCTTTTACTAAGTAATTCTGTAATATGTGGAAATAGTCTTATAATGTGTCTGTGAGTAGAATATTTTAGAGAAATAATTAAGGCCCCCAGAAAATTATCAACATGAATGGTCATAATACTGTGTAAATGATGACCTTAAAAAATGTAAATATCTGGTGAGCAGATTGTTGTGGTGGTGTACCAAGGAGTTGGATCTGACCCATAGCTGACTCTCCAGAGGATTTTCAGAGGCAGTTAATCACGTTGGAGGAGATTGCCCATCCTTCTCCCGAGGAGCAGCTAAATAGATTAGGATTGCTAAAATAGGATGGTATGCCAGTATATACAAAGTACATACAAAGATGTATGTAATCAATCATAATGTAAGAGAAACTAGTTTCTCTGTAACATCAAATTAGAGATAAAATCCTTTTAGTCAAAAACAAAATTAAAATAAAGCAATGTTGGAGGAATGAATATGCTCCTTTCCCCTTTTCTTCTTTCTTTTCTTGTGTGTACCGTCAAATTGAATCTGACTGGTATAGCAGGAGATTGCCCCTCCTTCTCCAAAAGAGCAGCTGGTGGGTTCGAACCATGCGCCTTTGAGATTGTAGCACAGCTTCTTGCCACTGGGCCACCAGAGCTCCCTGGAATGGATATTTTTCTAAAACTACCTCTCAGTTTAACCTTTCAAAATGCAAGCTTTTTAATTTATATACAATCTGAACTACCTCCCCCCCCTTTAATTTGTCAAAAAAATCTTGTTAGGTAGGTTAGGCAATTGATAATTTTCTTTACTTATTAAAGAAATTAAGAGAAGTTAAGATTGGACTTTAAACAAGAATCTAAATGTAAGGGAGCTCTGGTGGTCAAATCTAATTTGATGGTACACACACACAAAATAATAAAATTAAAAAAAATCTAAATGTAAAATTTTCTCCTTGAATTAATTCATGAGCTGGTGATAAAGTAAAAAATAAAATCAGAATCCCCTGACATTTGGTGAAATGAAGCCCTGTCAGTTCCATTCTCCATTCTTCCTTTTAATGCTGCTTTTCTTTGCCCTTCAGACTCTGGATACCAGAAAATTTGGGATCTATTTGTTGTTACTAGAATTTTTAAAACCTCCAAGAGATGAGATTTTACTGATATTTCATTATCCATACAACTTTGTTGTTATATTCTGTCTAGAACCAACTAGCAGGGTTTTAAATTGCATGGGAGTTGCTTGCCATCTTTCTTTCGCAGAGCGGCTGATGGTTTCTAACTGTGTACCTTTGAGATGGAATCACACATTCTTACCACTTGGCTGGCAGAGCTCCCTATCCATATAACATAGAAAACAATATATCTGTAATCAGTTCTAAATTCAAAGTGGAGACCCATTTTTTGCTTTTGCTTTAGAAGTGAAGTTCCATCAACTGTAAATATTTAACAGTTTGGTATGCATAAATTTCCCTTGCAAATAAATAATAATAATTTCAAGACTTACTTTATTTTAATATACTTTAGTTTTCTAATATAAATGTTAGAAACTGGACTTGAATTGGCTGCTGCTGTATACATGCTAATGGGCTTCACCTGGTTAAATTTGTATTCTTCAGCACTGTACTTTAGTTTGTATAGATTCTCAGAGCTATTGTACAGCCATTTATATTATCTTTAGCTCTGATAGCCTAGTGATAAGGAGCTGTGCTGCAATCCCAAAGGCTAACAGTTCAACTTCATCAGCTGTTCCACAGGAGAAAAATAGGCAGTCTCCTCCTGTGTGATTAAAACTGTCTGAAAACCCTTTGGAGGGTCAGCTGTGGGTTGGTTTTGACTTAACAGTACACAGCAGCAACAGCTATTGAAGTTCTGTTGTCATTATTTTAAAGTTACATGGAAATAAGACACAATTTATACCTGACTGACACAATTTATATTGACTGACTTCCATTGGCAATTGCTTCTCTTGAAGAATAAATAGCTAGAGAAAAGGGGTATATGAGGAAATAGAGGATTATTTTGGTAAGCAGATATTTTAAGAATATTTTCATGGGTTTTGTTCAACTGATGTTAATTAACTATAGCAATTGTTTTCTTAAAAATATTTATAGTATTAAAAAACTCTGGTGGCCTAGTGGTAAGAAGCTTCGCTGCCAACTCAAAGGTGCATGGTTTGTCTGTACCAGTTGCTCAGAGGGAAAAGGGTGGGCAATCAACTCCTGTTGTTGTTTACCATCTAGTCACTACCAACTCATAGCTGACCCTCCAGTGGGTTTTCAGAAGCAGTAAATCGCACCAGAGGAAAAAAATCTTTGAGTCAGATTTGATTTGAAGGCACCTAACCGTAACGACAGAAAAAATGGATAATGGTTAGATAATAGTTTGATGTATACTGTATCTTCACCCTCACTATTATTTTAGAGATTCTTAAAGATTGTGTTGAAATTCAGGTATCCATGGCATGGTGCATAATATATTGGGCTGCCAATTGAAAGAGCAGCAGTTCCAACCCACCAGCCATTTGTTGGGATAATAATAGGCAGTCTCCACTTCCATAAAAATTTACAACCTCTAAAATATGCCAGGTGATCACTGTTAGTCAAAACCAGGTACACAGCAGTGCACTTGTGGGTTCTGTTGTTACTGTTTGTTTTTTTATTGAAATTAAAAACATCTATAATTAAGTGTATGGGTTTTTTCCTCATTATTAACTTAAATACAGCTACTGTCTTATTCGTTCAAACCAGTGATCAAATAAAAAAAGGGAACTGACAATTTTTTTTTAGAACCTATGTACGTATGAGACATGCTGGATGTTTTATTGTTGTTTTGTGTACCTTCAAGTCAGAACTGATCCATAGCTGACCCTCCAGCAGGTTTTCAGAGGCAGTAAATCACATGGGAGGAGACTGCACATCCTTCTTTCATGGAGCAGCTGGTAGATTTGAACTATGTTCCTTTGGGATTACAGCACAATCTTTTATCACCAGGTTACTAGATGCTCTGTAGATACTTAATTTTTCACAGCAACAAAAAAGAAATCACAAGCCACATTTTTAGGAGGTGTCTCAGAACTCAGTTGCTGTCAAATTGCAACATAGTTAATCCTCAGGATTATAAATTGCATGCAGAGGAAACTGCCCATCTTTCTTCTAGTGCCACAGAGGCTAACAGCTCAACTCCCTATAGCCTAGGCCACTAGAGCTCCCTTTAATGATGTGTAGAAGTGATTTTCCTAGTTTTTAAAAGTCTTTTTGTGAATTTAAGAATTGAAATAAGTGCTTGCTTCGGCAGCACATATACTAAAATTGGAACAATACAGAGAAGATTAGCATGGCCCCTGCGCAAGGATGACATGCAAATTCGTGAAGCGTTCCATTTTTTTTAAAAAAAAAGAATTGAAATAAGTTACAGTATTTTCCCATCAAGAGGTAGATAATGGATATTTTATCTTTATCATTATTATTATTATTATTATTATTACTGGAAAACAGCCAAATGAAAGAATTATAGATTTGAGATGTTTGTTTTAAAAAGAAATTGTTCATGTACATATATGACAAGAAAGTACTGTACAAAATTAATGAAACATGTTGGTTTACAGTGCAGTTCCCAAAGATAAGGACAGACAGTGCTTTAAACTACGCCAAGGAATTGATAAGAAGATTGTCATTTATGTGCAACAAACAACTAATAAAGAACTTGCTATTGAAAGGTAAGCATTTTATTAATGATATGGTAAATACCAATTTTGATTTTTGATAGTTTAATGAAAAGTATCTGGCTTGAGCTAGCTTTATGTGTATTGTGAACTATGGATCTTGTTTAAATTTTCTGCAGATAGATACCCAATTTTAGCAGCACCATTTGTTAAAGAGGCTGTCTTTTCCCCACTTAATGTGTTTTCTCTTTGTCAAAGAACAGGTGTCCATAGGTGCATGGATTTAGTTCTGATTTCTCAATTCCATTTCATTGTTGTGTATATGTGTCACATCACCAGTACTAAGCTGTTTAGATTAGTGCCTGGAGACCAGTAGATTTGAGATCGGGAAGTAAGTGTGTAAGACCTACTACTACTTTTTCAGTTGTGCTTTGCTTATCCAAGACTTCTTTCCTTTCCACTATAAATTTGGGGATTACCTTTTTTATCTCTTTGAAAAATGATAACAGAATCTTTGCTGACATAGCATTACTATCTATAAGTTAATTCTGGTAGTAGTGTGATTTTTCACAAAGTTAAATCTTCAATCTGTGAGCATGGTATAGTATTCCATGTTTATAATTCTCTTTGCATTTCTTGGTGTTTTGTAGTTTTCTTTGTATAGGTCCTTGGTATCTTTGTTTATATTTTTTTCTGAATATTTCACATTTTGAGTGACTGTTATAAATGCTATTCTTTTCTTTATTTCCTTCTCAGAGAAGAAGGTTCTATTTTTTGTGTGCTTATCTTGTACTCTGCCATTTTGCTTAATTGTTATTGTTGTTAGGTGCCATTGAGTTGAGCATGACTCATAGTGACCCTATGAACAAAAGAGCTGAACTCTTCTATCCTGTGCCATCCTTACACTTCCTGACACACAAGAGCCAATAACAGTAGTTACTATGTCAATCCATCTGGTTGAGGGACGACTTCTCCTTCACCAGCCCTCCACCATTCCCAACATCATGTCCCTATCAAAGGAATAGTCCCTCCTAGCAATGTGTCAAAAGTATGTGAGCCAAAGCTTCATCATTCTTGCCTCCAAAGTGTGCTACATGGTGGAGGGGACCTGGGGGAGGGTTTGTAAAACAATGAAAGAATCTTTTCTTTAACTTTTCCATAATTTTTGGACTCATGTACTTATAACTTGTTAGTCAAATTTGTGTCTTCTAGGTTGCAACACCCCCGTGATACATCTTGAAGGATATGTACATGTATGGCCAAGCACAATCAATAAGATTGCATCTGAATTCCAAAATCAATCTCCATAATAGTCTATGTGTTTCCTACTGCCAAAGGGGCCCTTTAGAGTAGTGAGAGAAGATCTTCACCCTGAAACCCACAGCGCCCCTTTTCAGCAGGAAGTAGCTAAGAGAATACGCCATCCCCTTTTCCTTATGACTCAGGGTGAAGTCTCTCTCAGGGAGGAGTGATAGGGAATGGCAAAGGACACACTGACAAAGAAGATTAATCAGAACTGGCTTTGAGAAGCACTGTGGCATTTGGACAAGAACAAACTGGGAGGAGGGTAGAGAGAATAGTGCAACAATGAATGAGTGGAAGCTCAACTTTAGTTATCATTTGTTCTAATAGATTTTAAATCTGGAAGTAGACATAGGTGTTTCCTACTGCTAATTTAAAGGATGCGAAAGAAGCTTGGCAATCTGCTTGTGTTACTCTCACAGCCCTTTGGGCAATTTTATCTATACTTGGGATCAACTATGAGTTGAACTAGACTCAAAATCTCTGTAAATGTTTATGAAAATTAATAAAATATAATTATAGAAAATAAAAAACAAAAAAAACAACAAAGTGTGCTCCGGCTGCACCATCTCCAAGACATATCTGTTCATTCTCTTGGCCATCCTTGGGATGTTCAGTGCTCTTCTCCAACACCACAGCAGCTCAAAGGCATCATTTCTTTTTCTGTCATCCTTATTTTTGTGTAGTCAGTTATATCCAATAATTTTATTGCTAGTTTATTTTATATACATAGGATTGTATCACCTGCACATAGACCTAGTTTTACCTCTTCTTTAGCAATTTGGATGCCTTTGATATCCTTTTCTTGCCGTACTGCTCTGGCTAAGACTTTAATACCATTTTGCATAGAAATGGTCATAAAAGGCATCCTTTTACGGTTCTCATTGGTAAACAGAATGCCTTCAGTTGGTCTCCATTGAGAATAATGTTGGCTGTTTATTTTGTATATCTGCTTTTAATTATTTTGAGAACTTTCCCTTCAGTTCCTGTTTTGTTAAGCATATTTAATCAGGAAAAGATGTTGAATTTTGACAAATAACTTTTGTACATCAATTGATAGGGTCATGTGCTTCTCTTTGTTTTGTTGATATGATGGATTATATCAATTGTTTTTTTCTCATGTTGAACTATCCTTGCCTATGCTAGGAATTTTAGAGAATTTTTTCATCTATGTTCATGAAGAATATTTTTTTTACATGTCTTTCATTGGCTTTTGTATCAGGATTCTGCTTGTCTGATAAATTCAGAAATACTTAGTTTTTTTCTGTATTCTTACATAGTTTGGATAGTATTGTTATCAGCCCTTCTTTGCATGTTTGGTAGAATTTACTGGTGAAGCCATCTGAGCCAGGACTTTTTTTAAAAAATACTTTTAGAATGTATTTATATGACCCACTCAATTCAATCTTTTGTGATGGACTTATTCAAATATTCTACCTCTCTGTAATAATTTAGGGAGGCACCGAGTTTCTGAAAATGGGTCCATTTCTCCTAGGTATTCAGATTTGTTGGAATATTGATCTGGATGGTACTACTGTCCTTTTTATTTCAGTTGCTTTTGTTGTTATATCACCCATTTAATTTCTTGCTCATGTTATTTGCATCTTCACTTTTTTCTTAGTTAAATTTTCCAGTAGTTTGTAAATTTTATTAATTTCTTTCGGAAAAGTAACTTCTAGTCTTATTGATTCTTTTTTTCTGGTTTTTATTTCATTTATTTCTGCTTTTTTCCCTTCTATTTATTTTTGCTTTTACACTTATTTTTTCCTTTCTCCTGGAATCTGTCGACTTTGCTTACTGCACTCTTTTTGTAGCCATCAAAGATGTTAAGATGCTGACTTGGATTCTCTCTTCTTTTTTGATGTTGCTGTTTACTGCTATAAATTGACCTCTGTATACTGCTTTTATTATATCCCAAGGATTTTGGTATGTTTTTGTTAATTCTCATTTGTTTCAAGAAATCTTCAATTTTTTTTTCATGTCTTTCTTACTCAGTAGGGGGAGGTCTGGTGATATAGTCCATAGTGAGTTGTGCTGCTAACATAAAGGCACATCTCTAGCAATTCTCATCTACCAGCAACTCTGAGAGAAAAATATGGAAGATGTGCAGCCTCCTTCCTTTGGATTTGTAGCCTCAAAAAACCAGCACCCAATGAAAGGGTACTATGAGTCAGTATTGACACAGTGGCAGTGAGAATGAATAGGTGGCCTAGTGGCAAGAAGCTGTGCTGCAATCCTGAAGGCATGAAGTTCAAGGCCACCAGCTGCTCTACAGGAGGTTGGGCAGTCTCCTCTCATGCAATTAATTGTCTCTGAAAACCCACCAGAGGGTCAGCTATGGGTCGGTTCTAACTCAGTGGTACACAATAACAACAATTGAAGCAGAGTCTTATTTTGTTTCTATCTCTTGATTCCCGCCCCCCCCCCCCAATATCTTTCTGTTGTTGATAGTTTTTGGAGAAGATTCTTTGTAGTATTTTGATGGTTTTTGATTTATTGAGGCTTGCTTTGTGACCTAACATATGGACTATTCTGGCTAATGTTCCTTGTGCACTGGAGTTGCCTGGAGTGTTGTTCTATATATGTATGCAAAATCAAGCTTGCTAATTGTATTACTTACTTTTCTGCATCTTTTTTCCTTTTTAAATTAATAGACATTTACAGAGGTTTTGGATTTCCATTCATTCATTGCCGCACACTTTTCTGCATCTTTACCGAGTTTCTTTCTAGTTCTGTCTCTCATCAAAAGTGGTGTGTTGAAGTTTGTACTGTTTTTGTGGGGTTTATTAATTCTCCATTAAATACCTTAAAGTCTGTTGGTTTTTTGTTGTGGATTTTTGTTTTTTTTTTATCTTGCAGTTCTCATTGGGTGAGTAGATTTAATTATAGATACTTTCTTTTGTCTAATTGACTCTGATGATTATATTACCCCTTTCATTGTCTCTTTAGTTTGTTATTTACTTGGAGGTCTATTTTACTAGAAAATAATGTTGCCACACCTGCTCCTTTTGGAGCCATTTGCAGTCTTTAATCAGTCAGGTCGAAAAGGAGTTTGTCTTGACTCTTGCCTGCTTGTTGAAGCTGCAGGAGGTATATATATATATGGCTGGATACTGTTGTTTTCTGTTGTCAAATGAAACAGAGAGAAAGGGAAACAACATTTAAAAAAAACCACATCATTTAAAAACAAACAGAAGATTGGGCAATAAGAGAAAATAGAAAAATCATAACTGAGAGGAATAGAAAGGGACAGAGAATCAAAGCAGAAAGGTTAAAAAGGGAGAGAGAAAAAACTTGCAAGGGAATGAAAACAGAAGATGAGCTGGTAGAGAAGAAATGAGGGGGGAAACTTACACACCCAGACTAGGACACAATAGCAAGCAACCAAACAAAGTATCTGAAAAGCAATAAAAAAGGAAAGAAATTATAGGAATAACTTTGGAGAGGGCAGATTGGGCACCTAATTGGTACTCTTAGAATTTCTATTTTTGGCAGAGACAAGATATTTGGCCTGGGACAGTGGGATAGTTGTGTCTGTGTATCTGGTAGATTAGTTTTAGGGTGTCTAGTTAGGTCAACTTTTATTCTTTTCTGGGAGGTGGCTATTCCTCAAGATAGGATCCAGTCTTATCTTTCCAGTAATAGAAAGGTAATATATCAATCCTAGTTTGAATTTTCAGTTAGTCTCAGTAAAGCCCAAGATTATCTCCCTCGCAAGAGTTGGTGTCTTTTCCAATCCAGGGAAAGAGTGCAAACAAGGTAGCAGTCAGAGATACATAAGGTGAAGAGATCCCGCCAACCTTATATGCCCAAGCATAGTGCATTATATGGAGGGTACACTCCTGCCAGCCAAAGGATCTGTATGAATGTCCAGTAAAAGAAAAGGACCCCAGTGATGGTGTCCACACCAATTCAGAGGCTGGCTGCAAGCAAGGATTACATATTGTGCAGGCTCCTGGAAGGAATCTCTGAACATAGAATCTTGTTCAGCCCTGTGGCACAGTATAAAAAAATTACACAGAACTGGTGCCAGGTGGGGCCAGGAATCATCAAGAAAATACTGCCAGCTACCTAGTGGGTGGTGAAGGTGTGGGAATACCACTCTCTTGATCCTCAGGTACACATGAGTCCACAAGGAGAGAGGTGACACCTTTCCATTCATTAACCAGCTGCTGGTGTGAATACCACCACTGTCTCAGGTTCCAGCACTTAACCAGCCAGCTGTTCAGAGTTGCTGCACTGCCATGTTTACACTTCTGTGCTTTGTCATCTTGTTTGATGTTTTAATTTAATTTCTTACTCCTTTTAAACTGAGAGATTCAGAATTATCTTCTGTGTCTATTATCATTGTTTTCTGGTGTCTTAGTTGAAGAGTATCTGTGCTGTTTGTCTTTTCATGTTACCTGTTGGAAGTTTAGTTGATACTTCTAATTTAATGTCTTATTCCTATCAATAAGATTTTAAAAGTAAATAAAGGACCCTCATGTCATAATTTGTAAGTACTGCATTGCTAAGCTAAAAGTCAGTGATTTGAATTTACCTTACTTCCTAGGAGAAGCGTATGTACTCTTCTACTGTGAAGATATATCCTTGGAAACTTGGTGGGAGTTGGGAACTGACTCAGCGTAGTGAGATTGAGTTAGTTTAATTTAAATACTCTTTTGTGGGTTTTTCCCCCCTCCAGATTAATGTCTGTTCTTATTTGACAGGTGTTTTGGTCTTCTTCTCAGTCCAGGAAAAGATGTACGAAATAGTGATATGCACTTGCTAGATTTGGTAAGAATTTCTTTTTACTCAAAAGTGATATACTATTTCCTCAATAAAAGTTATTTCACTTCATCTCATCTGAATTTGATATAAAAATAAGTTTATTAACATATCCTTATAAGCAGTAAAGTAACATACAAAGATAAAACTTCCTTATTCCTGACTTGGTTTATCTTTTAAGAAACCAACTTTGGTTTCTTAACTACATAGTGGTCCTGATAATTATTTATCTGTCACATTGTTGCATTGTTGTAGTTGACTCATAGTGACCCTATGAGCAAAAGACCAGTGCTATACCTAGAAAAGGGTTTGACCAAAAACAATTAAAAGCAGGCCTGAGGGACTCAGATTAAAATCATCCACCTTTGGCTTGGTAGCATCACTTTCTTTCCATTAGGCCAACTGAGCGCTCTCTTTGTTGTTGTTGTTTAATGCCATTGAGTTGTAGGAGACTCATAGTGACCCTGTCTGTCACATAAGGCTGATAAAAAAAAAAATTCAAAGGAGAGTATTGAGATAATTCTTTGCAAATTCTAATATGTTTTATAAATGGTAGGCAGTATTAGTAATACTGCTATTACATGGAAATCTTTACACAACTAAAAATTATGTGCTAAAAATTATTTGGTAGAAGAACTCATCCTAGGATTTAGATAATGAATTTCCATAATGTTTCTACACTTAAAGGTATTCCATTTCTATGTCTTATTAGAAACAATTTTATAAACAATGGGTACATCTTTAATTTGAACTATAATTATTCACCATCACTTTTACATTTTTATATCTAATACATTCTTTACTTTCACAGCTGTGTATTTAAAGACAAAAATAAAGGTTCGCTACTATTACTCATTTTGGCATTTTTATTATTATTCGTTTTCTTTAGGAATCTATGGGCAAAAGTTCAGATGGAAAATCCTATGTTATTACTGGGAGTTGGAATCCAAAATCTCCCCATTTTCAAGTTGTAAATGAAGAAACTCCTAAAGGTGCTGAGTTTCCCAACTGTGACATTCATTTCTAATAATACGCAGATTGCTGACATCATGAACAGACATTTTAGCCCCAAGAAGATAATTCCGTATAAGAGGACCACTGTTTGATCAGTATCCAGTGCTTAAATTAAATGTGGTAAAACCCCTACAGTTTGAATAGTGTTTTTAGTTTATTTATAAATCTGACCTATGAACCAAAGTATCTTATTTTCCCAAAGCATTTTCTTTTTCTGTCTCCTCTTTGCTGTTCTCTTCCTGTCTTGTTTTTCTTCCTTTCTGTTTATTTATACACTTAAAGATTTACTTTTGTGCAGAGGTAATACATATGCACATGGTTTAAAAAGCAAGAGTTATAAAAGTACATTTAGAAAAATGAGTCTAACAGTTCCCAGGATCTCATTGAAAAACTACTCTTAACAGTTTTTCACATAGAATTTCATAGATATTCTATGCATAAGCAACTTTTTTTTTTAAAATACTTTACACTCTTCTTGAATGTAATTTATTATCTGCATAATATTTCATCCTGTGACTCTAAGATTATTTGCTTAATTTGGTGGCTTAGTGGTAAGAAGTTGGCTACTAACCCACAGGCATGGTGTTCAAATCCACCAGCTGTTCCGAGGGAAGTAGATGAACAGTCTCCTCCTGTGTGACTAATTGTCTCTAAAAACCAATTGGAAAATCAGCTATGAGTCAGTTCTGACTCGGTGCACAACAACAATCATACCTCTTCAGCATATATTTCTCCTACACATTTTTCTTAAGAATAATGCTATAAAAAATTGATAAAGTTTATAAATAGATAAATCACAGCTGATTAACAAATAGTAGGTAAATCTGCTCTTAGTGGTAATGAGAAATTAAAAAGATAAGATTCTTTCTAAACCAAGATTTTGAAAGTTGAAACTTTACAGTGTTGATCACGATGACATAAACCATATGTAATTTTGAGAAAACAGACAGTGTCTAAGGTTCTACCCAAGAAAATGGTTTCTGATACAGAATTTTTTTTTCTTAAGAAAGTGATTTGTGTAATTATATTAGGTTTTTATTTGATGATTTACCTTAAGATAGTTTTGTTGTTGTTGTTGTTGTTGTTGTTGTTGTGTACAATTGAGTTGGAACCAACCCATAACTGACCCACCGACCAGTTTGCAGGCGTGGGAGGTCCTGTCCCTCTTCAAAGGAGCAGCTGGTGGATTTGAACCATGTGCCTTCAGGATTGCAGCGCAGCTTCTTGCCACTAGGTCACCAGTGCTCAAGATAGCTTTAAAATTTGTAGGAACAGTAATCACTTTTGCATACATACTAGTAAGACAGTTCCCCTTTCTTACTTGTTTCTCTCCTCTCTCTGTCTCTAGATAAAGTACTGTTTATGACTACCGCTGTTGATTTGGTAATAACGGAAGTACAGGAACCTGTTCGATTTCTCCTGGAAACAAAAGTTCGTGTTTGTTCACCTAATGAAAGATTATTCTGGCCCTTCAGCAAACGTAGTACTACTGAAAATTTCTTTTTGAAACTGAAGCAGGTACTATTTTTTTGTTTTGTTTTATAAATGTGATGAATAGAATGAGTATACAGAGAAAGGAGAAATCAGTTCCAGGACTGATTTATCTAGCTGTCAGATCTTTAAAAGTCTAGGGGGAAAAATTTTTTTTTATATATACCCACTTATTTACCACATTTGTTAATTTTCATTTCTTTCTGATGATTCACATTTTATCTGGTATCATTTACTTTTCATTTTTGTAGGGAAATCTCCCTTGCAATTAAACTGCCTCTGAAAACCTGCTGGAGAGTCAGCTATGAGTTAGTTTCAACTTGACTTGATGGTACATAATAGGAACCTATAGGGAGCTCTGGAAGCATATTCCATAGAGCTGTGCTGCTAAACTAGCGGCAGACAATTTGAATCCACCAGTTCAAATCCATCAGAAGTTCCGCCAGAGAAAGATGGGCAATCTCTGCCACGTGATGTACAGCCTCAAAAAACCCAGTCGTGGGTCAGCTTCAACTCAGTGACCAAGCAGGCTTTTTTGTAGGATTGTGGACTGACATTTCTTTCCTTCCAGCCCTTTAATTATGCCACTCCATAGCCATTAGGCTTCCACTGTTTATGATGAGAAATCACCATTAATTTCTATGGCTGCTGCTCTGTATGCATTTTTTTTCTAGCTCCTTTTAAGATTATTCTCTTGATGTTTGGTTTTCAGTTTACTTAAGTGTGTTTTTTTAAATTTTATAATGAAATATAAGTTACTAATTATAATTTATAAATTATTTAATGCTATAAAGATGTCACAGTTTTAGGTTTGGAGAAAATCTCAATCCTGTAGTTTCTTCTATTAATTTCTTACAAAGTGTGATACATGTCCATTTGTTATAATTGATAAACAGATTGTATTATGTTATTAAGTAAAGTTCATAGGTTCCATTAAGATTTATTTTTTATACTCATGACTCGATTAATGTAGACAACATCATGCTAGATATAGTAGATTCAAGTTGGCAAGGGTTTCATTTTACTTGGATACACAGTCAATATCCATGGTTATAGCAGTTAAGGAATTGAAAGATGTATTACATTAGAAAAATTTGTTGTCAGGGACCTGTATGATGTGCTGAAGAGCAAAAGTATCAATTTAAAGAATAAGGTGAGACTTACCTAAGCCATGGTATTTTCTGTTGCTTCTTATGCATCTGAAAATTGGGTTAGAAATAAAGATGATGGAAGAATCAATAATTTTGAATTATGGTGTTGGAAAAGAATACTAAATATCCTAGGGTGTACCAAAAGAGCAAACAAGTCTGTCAAGGAAGAAATGCAACCAAGTTGCTTCTTAAAGCCAAAGACAGTGAAACTTTGTCTCACATATTTTTGGGCATGTTTTCAGGAGGGACCAGTCCTTGGAGGTAGACTTCATACTGGGAAGGATGGAGGGTCAGAGAGAGAGAAGATCTTCAGTGAAATAGTGGGCTTTACTATGTTAGAGATCGTGTGAACGTTGTGAAGCTCTGATCTGTTCATGGGGTTGCTATGGGTTGTAGTTGACTTGAGGGCACATGACATCACCACCACAATGAATTAATCTTCTTAGGACCTTCCCCCTTTTCTGTTGTTTTTTATTTTGTTTCTGTTCTTCTGCTTGATATAGCCACCTTTCTGATTTTCTCTGTATCTTTTTTTTTTTATTTCAAGTTCATTTTCTTCCTGCTTTGTCATACTCCTTTCTTATCCTCCCTGTTAAAATGGCAATGATATATAATACTAATATATTTTAAAAATTATGTGTAATGTTACTATAGTACATTCTGTATGAGATTCCTAATGAAAAAGTGAATTGTTCAAACCCACCAACTGTTATGTAGGACAAGATTGAGGCAGTCTGTGTTATGATTTACAGCTTTGGAAACCCAGTGAAGGATTTCTGTGAATCAGAATCAATTTGAAGGCAGTGAGTTTTGGATTTGTTATATATTTTCTTAATTTTTTATTTAAGTCAGTTTAAATTTTCTTATTTTGAGTCAGCACATTCTTTGTGGTTTTTTCTTTTCTCTGCCATTTATTCTACCCTTTCCATGAGTAATAGTTTCATTTGAAGAAAAGTTCCCTATGCTCTTTACAGATATGAGGATTTTCTTAGTTCTAAACTGTATGTATTAGATATTTTCTTGGTGCTAAGTTTTACATACACAGGAAAAACTGAAGGATGCCATAAAGTAGCAGGAAAGAAAGAATAGTTGGTTTTTAATTTACATTTAATAAATATTGGTAGTTGGATATTTGAATGTATAGTGTAGTGTAAAGACCATAAATAAAATTGCCAACCTATAGTCCTGTTGTGCATTCCTTTTTTTTTTTAATTATTTTTTGTGTGTATACCGTCAAATCAGTTCTGACTGGTATAGGAGGAGATTTCCCTTCATTCTCCAGCAGAGCATTTGGTGGATTCAAACCGTGTGCCTCTGGGACTGCAGTTTAGCTTCTTGCTGCTAGGCCACCAAAGCTCCTGTGCATTCCTTTTTAAATGCAAACATCTGTTTTACGATTGTTGTTTGCTGTCAAGTCAGAGCTCACCCATATCTGACCCTCCAGTGAGTTTTCAGAGGCACTGAATTGCAGAGGAGGAGCTTGCCCATCCTTCTCTCACAGAATAGCTTATGGATTCAAACCATGTGCCTTCAAGATGGCAGCACGGCTTCTTACCTCGAGAGCTCATATTCAAAATAACACTTTCTTATTCATCTGTGTGAAATCAGAAATTGAAAACTATTCTTACTGCTTAATAAATGATATTTTTTTTTAATCCTTAAGATAAAGCAAAAGGAGAGAAAGAGTAATACTGATACTTTATATGAAGTTGTGTGCTTGGAAAGTGAATCAGAAAGAGAGAGGAGGAAAACTACTGCTAGTCCCTCAATTCGCCTGCCACAGTCTGGATCACAGAGTTCAATGATACCTTCTCCTCCAGAAGACGACGAAGAGGAAGGTAAATTGTAGGGACTATAATTTATATTTTGGAGTGGAGGACAATGCAGATTTTTTTAGGGAACTGGTTATATGTTACCGTGTTTGAAAGTTTTCCAGTAGCTGTGGTAGATTCACACATTATTAATACAGATTTCCTTTAAAAACTTAAAACTATATTGGATAAATGAAGTATAGTTTGTACTTTCTTTTTTTAAAATAAAATACTAGCTTGGTATAGTAACATTTTTTTTTTTTTTGTAACATATTTTTTAGAAGACATTTTATTCAACTTTTGTTAATGTTTACCTCTCAGTTGTATTGTCTGGTAGTAAGAAGTTCACTTTCACACATGATCTTTTGGCAAAATATGTGTGATCTTCTCCAATTATAAATGTTAAGAATCAACCAATTCTTTTCTTTCACTCTCTCACTCATTTTCCTTTTTTATGTCTGTGTATATTGAACTCTGGTAGTTTAGAAACTACGCTGCTGATCCAAAGGTGCTTGGTTCAACTTCACCAGCTGTTCTGCCGGTCTTAGAATAATGAACAGTCTTCTCTCTTGCGGTTTTCAGCCTTGGACAACCCACTGGAGGTGGTCAGCTATGAATCATATAACAATTGGACGAATAGGAATAATTTGTCAGTCTCCTATTCTTTGTTAAAATGAACTGAAGTGAGAAATAGAAGTGGCATGGGAAAAGTAAAACCTTTTGAGGTATTTTCAAATCTTAAAAGCAGCTTATGATAGGAGGTCACATATGTAATGTGTTTATTTGAGATTCTCAAGCGTTCTTGAAATCATTGTGGAGAATTTGGTGAGGTACATAGTGACTGTGTTTTTGAGCAAGGACTTTAAAGTGCAAGGAGAATTCACGCAGGTGTGCTGATCTGAGCATTTCTGGGCAAAGAAATAAACTTGGAGGTGACAGGTCTGCCTGATTTTGTTAAATCCTCATGTAAATATTTTTCCAAGTGAAGAAAAAGTATTTTGACCTACTCATTTACTGTTAATAGTCAATACTAGAGCCATAATAAATTATAGACACTATTCCAAGTACCTTGTTTATCTTACATAATACAACTAACTGTCCTAAGTAGTAGGATTTGTTATTATCCTCCTCTTTTGTATGAGAAAACCAAGTCTCAGAGAAGTGAAATAATTTGCTCAAGGTTACACAGCTAGATAGTAACACAGTTGTGATTTGAATATAGATCTGTGAGTCCATACTTTCATTTTATTCTGTCATCATCGCTAGAAGGCAGATATATCAACTGTTGAGAAATCAAAGATGTAATTTAAAAATATCCTAAAGAGTATGACAGTAATCTGGAACAAGGAGAGCATTGTAGGGAGGGCTACTAAGGGAGGAAGAAAATGTGCTATAATTAAAACATTTTCTATGTTAAAAAAATTTAAAATAGCTTAAAGAGCCAATTTAAATTACCTGTTAAAGTAAAGAGAGGTGGAATTGATGGCTCTTAGATCATATCATCCCATTGTTAATATAATCTTTGTGTAACATGTGCTCTTGAGACTTGCAGAACAAATATTGACTTTCTAATTTACTGTTAATGGCTGCCAATACTAGTTCCGTAATATACGGTAGACAGTGGGCTAAGTACGTTGTTTGTGTTGCATAATACAGCATGATTGGCATAGTGGCTGCAACAGTGGGTACAAGTACAGCATCATTTATGAGGGTGGCTCAGCACCGGGCAGTGCTTCCTTCAGTTATACACAGAGGCACTATGCATTAGAAAAGACTTGATGACAAAGTAGGTGCTTTGTAAATATTGCAGAATGAGAACTCTCCTAGGTCCCATACCATAGTAAAGGCTGAGTGACTGGAGAGTTGCCACTGTGAAAAGGACTGTATAGCCAAGGGATCTTTAGTTCTCTCATCTATCTAAAAATTAGAAAATCATCTAAAAATCTATCAGTTTGATCTGTTTTTCCCTAAGAGTTAATGGCTACAATTCTACTGAGAATTTTCTTAACCACAAGGCATTTCTGCAAATAATTATAGAAAGAGGGAGCATTTAGAAAGAGCCTTCTAAACTAGGGTCCTTCCATATCCATCCAGGCCTTAAGCAGATGAGATTGTCAACAGATTTCAAGCTACTGTTATCTAAATTTGTTAGAAACGTTCATAATACAAAAGAAATTATTTTGTAAGATACGTCTTTCTAATCTTTTTGAAGTAAGCTCCATCACTTGTAAATTTTACCCATTTTTAGATAGCCTTCATTTTCCTATAGAGTTGTGTTCCAAATGTTTATATTTTAATGAGAATAGAAGTATTTCAGGGATTAGGAACTAGAACCATTCTGACAAGTTAGTCAAGTTGAAGAGTTCATTTTAGTGCCCTTGAACGTTTCTCTTTACCCTATTCCTCCAATTAAAGAGGATCCACATATAGACTTTTTCTCAGTTTTACTCAGTCCTTCCTCTTCCCTCTCAGGACCATCAGAACTGATGATAATGTGCAAGACATTGTAATGTGGAGTTTAATAATAATCATCATAGCTTTCTTAGTGTTCAAAACCAGAACTCTACAATGTGTCCTATCTCCAATAAGGATGCAAATTCATGATGCAATAATTGGAGCATCTGGACTTGGTTTAGGAAGGTTGAAATAGGAAGTAACGTCAGTGATGGCACATAGAATCAACTACTCTTATACAATTAATGGAAAGTAGTAAAGCCTGTTTAAAAGGCAGTTTGTCAGTAAGTTTCAAAAGCCTTAAAGTAATGCTTTTTTAAAGAAACAAAACAAAACACTAGAAAGGCAGGAAATCTACCCTTGTGCTCATAATTCACTTGAAATGATAGTATATGTTTATAAAAATATCACTTCCATGATATTCATACCCATATTTCTTGCAGAAAAAAAACTCCAACCCTGTAAAATTCCTGAATGTCTAACAAAGGGAAGTTTAAGTAGTTATCTTAGTCCATATCCACTTTGTTAAGCTCTTTGTCCCTTTATTTGTTTCATTTTTTTTACCGTCTTAATACAGATTCTTTTTAGAATTTCCTTTAATTACTTGAATTAAGTTTTAAATTATTCTTCCTTTTTTATATGTTTTTATGTTTTGTGCTTGTTTTAAATTGTGTATTCTATTGTGGAAAATCAAGAAAGTCATAGAAAGAGGAGGAGAGAGAAAATAATCATGACTTAATCACTTGGAGGCAGTAATTGTTAATGTCTTGACCTAGTTGCCTCCAGTCTGTTTTTTTTTTATTATTATTAATTTTAATGAAAATTTACAGAGATTTTGGATTTCCACTCATTCATTGTTACACTTTTCTCTATGCCCACCCCTCCCCCCAGTTTGGTTTTTTTTTTTGAAAAGTGAAAGAAAAGTTGTTTCATTCCCCCCCCCCCCAAGTCCACTCCACTATGCAGCCTTCACTTTGGACTTCTGTCATGACAATAATATGTAATCACAGATCCCTTTTAAACAGTTCTCTCTCTCATCTGTTTCAATACAGTATGCATTATTTATCCCGTCTTTCTCTGTCTCCCCCCAACCCTGATGTCAGTGTCATTTTACAACAATGGCACTGGGCACTATTTGTCCTTTTGTGACTAAAATATTTCACTCAGCATAATGTCCTCCAGGGTCATCCATTTTGAATAATATTTCATGAGTTACTTGTTTTTCAATGCTGTGTAGTATTTCGTTGTGTGAATATACCACAGCTGCTCTGTCCATTCGTTTGTTGATGGGCACCTAGGTTGTTTACAGTTCTTTGCTATTGTGAACAAAGTCACAATAACTGTGGGTGTGCATATATCTGCTTGGGTGGCGGTTATGGTTTCTTTAGGGTTCCATTCTGTTCTCTAACAAAGATATAAAAATAAGATCCCACTCTTGATAATTTTTATTTATTTGTTTTTTAATTGCACTACAGTGACACTTGAGGTTAAAAGGGCAGCCTGCAGTGGGCTGGGGCCCCAGTTATGCGTGAACTCAGGCTCTTGTGCTGCAGCTTATCCATGTATTATATAAGCATGTTAACATGCATTTAAATATTATACATGTACAGTGTTTATTCAACAATTCTCTGTTCTTTTTGTGAGATAAGAATATTTCTAGCTTTCCTATATGCTGTTGGTGTTATTTACTTTTGAGTTGCAACTGACTTTTAGCTGACCCTCCACCAGGATTTTCAGAGACTGTGAATTACATGGGAAGAGACAGCCCATCTTTCTCCCTTGGAGAAGCTAACCTGCCCTTTCGTTGGCAGCACAGCTCCTTACTCACTGGGCCACCAAAGCTTCTGGATAAATGACAGCTATCATTTATTTTCACACATAAAACTGTCTACCTTGAAAGAGGAGAAAAAAAAATAAAAGAAAAAGAAAGAGGAGACATACCACTTTCTATTTTTAGTCCAGTGAGTATGTAAATAAATAACTCTTCTCTGTATCCAATATAATATAGGCATATACCAAAAGAAAAGAAAATAGAAATTATATTTCATGTAGAACCATTTTTATTTTCTTAGCATTAATGCCTGTGTTAAGAGAAAGAATGTCTTTTTGCTCCCGGTCAAATAATTCCGATTTGACTCTTACATTACCATGTCATTTGTCAGATTTTACAAAGCCATGTTTTTGGTTTTTTGGTATTTTTTTTTTAATGCTTTTTATTTACTAGATAATGATGAACCTCTCTTGAGTGGATCTGGTGATGTATCCAAAGAATGTGCAGAAAAAATTCTTGAAACCTGGGGAGAACTACTGTCAAAATGGTAAGTTAAATAAAATACTATATTTCCTTTTATCTACGAGTCTGTGTTTTATGGATAAAAACTCTTTAACTAGCCTCAAAAAACCAGTAATAGAAACTTAAGCCTAATGTGCACAATCTAGTGTCTTTATCTTTTTCTAGCTTCATAGTTGTGGTAGTAGAGATTTAGAAACAATTTTTTAAAAACTAATAAATTATCATTGCTAAAGAAAGTATCTAAACATGAAATTTATGGGAGGAATAATGGGGAAAATAACCCTTTTTTGGACTAGGAGTTCCTCAGTAGCACGAAGAGTTAAGCACTTGACTTCTGATAGAAAAGTTGCCAGTTAAAGTTTATCCAGAGCCTCCTTAGACTGTCTGCTCCCAAAGATGAACTGTTAATATCTGAAGAATATAGAGCTGCTCTCAGCCAAATAAACCAGCTGCTTCTGGAGAAGTGGTTAGGAACTACTCACTGCCCAGTATTAATACGGAACAATCCAGGAAGTGTGGAGGACTCTCTCATGCAGGGTTATAGTGGTCACCTCAGATAGTTTGTCCTTGTCTGTGTTACATACTTAGAGTGGCAGAGCAGCTTTTCTCAAGCACAGTATGAATTACTAGTTGTACTAGTTGTTTTTCTTACTAACACTAATAAATGAACTATTTCCTGTCAGCTCAGTATTTGTAAATAGGACTAGACACATTCTGTTAAGTTAGGTTGAGAAGCATTTCTTTCTCCTATAAAGAAGTAAATATATACTGAAAAAAGCTTAGCTTGAAAGTGATGCAAATACACTACTATTTCTCACTCTCTGGTTATTAGAGTTGTGGGCTTGTTAACTGTTGGGTTTGATTTTACTGTGAAGTTTGAACTGTTGGATCATTTTATTCTTACTAAAATTGTGTCTCAGCAATTTTTTTAAAAAATCTTTTAAAATGCCTTTAAGGGGTAGGACCACAAGTAGGCATTTCATAGTGTTCTACACTCTTTTGGTAGAACACTCTTTACTTTGGAAAATGTCAATTTTGCACTTGAGGAGAAAGCGATACAAAGCCTGGCTTGGGTTTACCCAAGTGGTTTCAGTAAATGGTCTCTGCAAAGAACCCCAGGGAAATTGTTCTCATACATGTTCAGGGTTTCTTTAGAAGTCAAGAGACAAACCTGCTTATGTTGTAATCACTGTTACATTCTCAGTTCAGTGAGTTTGTAGTGTTCAGGGTGCTGCTGGCACCAATTTTACCTGTCTAAAAAGATTTGTGCTCTTAAAACAGACGTGTAACATGCTTGTGCTAAAAAGGATTTAGATAAAGAATGTAGACTCTAGAATTAGGTTTTATTAGATAATCCACTAGTTTATACAATGACTTGGAATTGGTTTTATTACCAAGTTTTGTTTATTCAGTTGTTGATTTAATTAAGTCAAGTTCGTCTTTCCATCCTCCAAATTGAGTATGTTGTTGTTGTGTGCCGTCAAGTCAGAATCAACTCATAGCTGACCTTCCAGTGGGTTTTCAGAGGCCACAAATCGCACAGGAAGAAATTGCCAATCCTTCTCCCTCAGACTAGCCAGTGAATTTGAACAGCATGCCTTTGAGATTGAAGTACAGCTTCTTACCACTAGACCATCTGTCTAAACTATTTTCAGAAGGTTTGACACTGGTGTTGCTAGTTTCAGTCATGTGTTCAGATGATCTTGTAGTCTTGTTCATTTCATATCTTTTTACATTATTATAATATTCTCTAGATGAGAAAAATTACATTATCATGGTATTTTAAGGCCTGGTAAATCTGCCTTCACATTCTCTCTCTGTTCATTCTAGGCTGTGGCTAGATCACTGGGCTAATCACTTAACTATTCTGAGTATGTTTCTTCATATAGAAAGTAGATATCATGCTAGTAAAAACTGATGAATTGTGTACTAGGCACCACCTTAAAGTTTTGTATGCTATCTCATTTACAGTTATCTAACAAACTAGTACCCACTTGATAGATGAAGAAGCTGTATAACTAACCCTAACCTAAATCTCAAGAAAGTTCCTCTCTGGTAGTTCGAACCTAGCTGCTACTTAGTGGGAGAAAGATGGACAGCCTCCATCAATGTGATTTATAGCTTCTGGAAACCCATTGGAGGGTCAGCTGTGAGTTGATGTCTACTTGATGGCATATAATAACAATATAAGTTACGTAGGAAGTGATATATTTTTCTGGAGAGGTGTAAATAATAAATATTTCCCATTTTGTGGGCCAATAATCTTTATTGTAACTACTCCACTCTTTCTTTAGAGTGCAAAAGAACCATATACATTAAACGGGAGGGTGGCTGTGTTCAGTAAAAGGTATTTTTTATAAAACTATTGATACACAACAATGAATGAATGGAAATCGAAAATCTCTGTAAATGTTCATTTAAATTAATAAAAAAAAAGCTAAAAGAAACCCTGATGATACTAGATATTACCATTATGTTGCCAGCATCACAACATTTTCACTTTTTTTAATAAATTGTGCAGTATTCTAGAAATCTTGAGCAATTTTAAGAAAATTCTTGGACCTTTTTATAATTTTATCTAGGTCTTCATACGATATCAATACCTTGCTTAAATCTAACAGTCAAAGAGCTTTTTCGTTTCAAGATTCTGTTTATTAATGCAATAATGTTGTTGATGTTGTTAAGTGCCATTGAGTCATAGGTGACTTATAGCGACCCTATGAATAAAAAGTCCTCAACGTTTGTGTGACTTTTCATCCTTTCTACAGGTTCGTAGGGTTTCCGGAGGCAAGCTATTAACAGAAGTGGATGCCACTCCTGCTTCCAAAATACAATAATAGTAGTTCATAAATATGAAAAACAACTATCGTGTAATGCATAATATATTCATTTATTTTTGAGTTGAAAAATTACCATTTCATTGACACTGAGAGCTTTTTGTCCATCTGTGAAAATGGAGATAACAATACCTACCTCGGATGATTGTTGTAATGCTCATGTGTAGTATTGTGATGCAGAAGCATTTTATAAATTTATGCCACAATTACAAGACAAGTTTTTTCCATATTTTTTTGATGAGTTAAGTGAAGCTTAACAGACTTCAATAACTTATTTTGATGGTACTGCAACACAATAGACACTTCCTTACCCACTGTATTCATTCAACGAAGTCAATTACATCCTGTTTAAAAATGCTTAGAACATACCTCAATATTTTTACTCAGAGCATATTAATTACATTCTTAATTTATTAAGAATTCTTAATTAATTACATTCTTAATATTTTAGGTAGGGCCAAGTCTTGACTATGCTTTTGACAGATTGATATTTTCTATTTCTTATATAAACTATAACCATATGGTTTGATTTCTACAGTTTCCAGTTTTGATTTTTAAGAAAGACGTGTATTTGAAGATCCTTAGTAAAAAGATTATTACATAATCAGTGTAGATTATTACTTTCCTTCATCTAATCTTTCATAGTTAACTTCTTGTTGTTAGTTTCTGTTGAGTTGATTTCAACTTACGGTGCCCATGTTTGCAGACTGGCACAGCTCTTTCATAGGGTTTCAAGGCCTGTCTTCTCATACACCTTTGGGTGGATCCAGACCATCAGCATTTCAGCTAGTAATCAAACACTTACCAGTTTACATCACCCGGGTCTTCATAATTATCTTGGCTATATCTAATCATACGGCATTTTCTTTTTGTTTGGTAATATGTCACTTTATTAGGTCTTTCTAAGCCAGTTAGTAGAATTTTTTTAAAAATGACAATCATTAGAGAATTGTTCTGTACATTTAAGGGTTTGGGCTTTATTTGCAGGCATCTCAATTTAAGTGTGAGACCAAAGCAGTTGTCATCATTAGTAAGAAGCGGTGTCCCTGAAGCTCTTCGGGGAGAAGTTTGGCAGCTACTAGCTGGCTGTCATAACAATGACCACCTGGTAGAAAAATACCGAATCCTTATCACAAAGGTAAGAGAATGGTATTCAGTTTTACCATTAATATCTTTTGAGATTTTTTAATGGAAATAATGATTTCTAAGAGTTTTCGTAATTTGGGTTTTTTTACTCTATGAATAGTAATGTCCTACTCTTAATCCAAAGTTCGCTTTTATGTTAGTGTAAAGGAGAAAGGCCTTAGACTTGCTTTCTTGGGTGACTTCACTTCAAAGGCAAAGGATGTCCTCTAGCCTGTTGTGAATCTAATTTCTTCTTTATTTTAGTTACATATTTTGACATATCAGGTTGTCCTGTGTAATGTGTAAAACTTTGCTTATTTTGATTCGTTCACATCTTATAAAAATATGATCTTGGTAGAGTAAACCTAGTTCTAATTTTCTGCACTTGAAAGAACATAATTCTGTAATTTTAAACCAATTCTTTTTTTACTTTTTCTCTGAAGTGAAACACTTAACATTTTTATCATATCTCTTTCTCAAATTCATACATTCCACATGTTTTTCCAAGAGAAGCAGCAAAAATTAACTTATACAAATGTCTGCGGATTTAAGCAAGTTTTCTGCAAACTGTAGGCAGTATTTGTTGCCTTTTTGCAAATGTTACTGGTTTTCAACATTCATTTTTATTTTTTTGATGGCAAATATGTGCATGTGTGAGTATATATATATGTTTGTGTTTATATAACTAAATTCACCATTACAACATTTCTTGATATGTACAATTCATTGACATTATGTTTGTCATGTTAAACCATCTTAGTCATCAATTTCCTCAATTTTTTTTCATTACCTTTAACAGACTCAGTGTCCTCTAAGTGTTGTGTCTCCTCTGTTCCCTCCTTCCTGTCTACATTTGTTGTGTGCCATTGAGTCAGAACTGAATCATAGGTGATCTTCCAGTGGGTTTTCAGACGCATTTAATTGCACGGGAGAATATTATCCATCCTGTGGCGCTGCTGGTGAATTCGAACTGTGTGCATTTGGGATTGCAGCACAGCTTTGTATAATTAGACCACCAGAGCACCTTATCCACTTCTAGTAACCACCAGTAAACTTTAATATTTATACATTTGTCTGTTTTAAGTGAGATCCTACAGGGTTTTGTCTCCTCACAAAAACATAAATCACTCAGCAAATGTTTTCAAGGTCTGTCTATATTGATTATATATTACAACTCATTTCTCTTTATGGCTAAATAGTATTCCATTGTATAGCTGTACCTTATTTTATTTGTCTTTTTATCACTTTTTGGATGTTTAGTTTATTTCACTGTTTGAATAGTAATTTGATTAACATTGGTGTATTATTTTCAACATTCTTTTAAGTGTTTATCTATAGGAAACAGTTTCTCCAGTGAATTGTAATCCTAAACCTAGATTATGAGTGGATTTAAAACCCTCTGTAATGGTTGAGAACTTTACATTGTAATGAAAATGATACCGTTTCTTTAAGAAGTGTTAAACCCTTATATAAGATGAATAATATTTCCATAAAGATGTTACTTAAAAAATACCTTTAAGAAGAACAGTGTTTGGCACTGAAATGGGTTCTTTCTTTGCTCATAGAAAATTATTTTTAAATGTTGAATATTAATCTTCCTTCTAATCATCTTATTTCCAGACATGATTTTCTTATTGCAATAAGAGTGAATATTCTGATTCCCTCCATTCTGTTGATAGAATTATTTATGAATGCTTATTATAATAACTACAACGCTGGAACTGAGAGCCCAAATTTTAAAAAAGTTAGCAGTTATTGTAGACTGCGTCTAAAATAGCACACGCTAGAAGCCATAAAAATAAGTGATTCATTCTGCTTGGAGAAGAGAGGGGTCTTTACCAGGAATATAAAATATGATCTGGTTTCCAGCAAAGAGGTCTCCAGGCATGGAAGGGTATAGAAAATTTCATACATTGAACAGAACCTTCGAAGAATGAGACTATAACATACATTTAGCAGAGTTACACTTGGTTGTTGATATTTTGTTGGCAGCTCATATTTGGAATGCATAATTCTCGGTTGTAGCATTATTTTTATATTTCTTCTTTTAAATTCATTTATGTTTGCCTAAAATGATAAAAGAGTTTAACCCTTATTTTTGAGGCTCTGCTTAGCAGGCGTCTTAATGTCACCAGATGTTCCACAGGAGAAAGATAGACAGTCTCATCCTGTTTGATGTATTGCCTCTGAAAATTCTGAAAATGAGCTATGAGTCAGTTATGACTTGATGGTAAAACAGCAGCATTTGTTTAGGTGGTGTTCTCTAGAGAAGCAAATCAATTAGACTTTGATTTTATGTATGTGTATGTCTACACATATATGGAGAATGAGGGAGATTGATTTCAAGGAATACTTAAAATACTTATACTCAATACTTATAGTTGTTCGAAAGGGCTAATGAATCCAAAGACAAGAAGTCAGAGTGCTTTGGAAGCTGCTAGCTTCAAGGCTGGCATCCCAGGTAAAGACAGCCACCTTCAGAGACTGACACATTGTATGAGAGCAGGAATACAGCACTCTGGTCTTTCGATATTTTGAGTCAAAAGTTACTAAGTTCACAGCAGGCTACAGGCTCAAGTTTGGAGACCAGATAGCCAGACACAGATTAGAGTAAGAGTTTTCTAGATTAAAATGAGAGGGAGAGCTCTCTAGCTTTTTGCCAGATTCCAGAGATACCAGGCAGGTCACACCCCTAAGGAGACCTCCCCTTATTCAGATAAGGCCAGTTAAGATCTTAACAGGTTTGATCCCTTTAGGAAATTTCCTTTTATCAGATAAGACTTCTAATCTTCTAATACTGCCTTATTAACATAATAGAAGTAAGAATTATAACCTACAGAGGACTATGAGTACACAGTGTTAACATTGTGTTAACAGACAGTCTTAACCATCACAGTTCTCATTTTCTGGTCCCATAAGAATGTTGCATCTGTCTTTAAAATAGGAATTCAATAATTACATTATGTGTAAAAGATTGGATCTGAAGAAAATCTCATACTCTTTTAAAGTCTTATGTATGTTGTAATCATATTAATCATACTGTGTTTCATATTAAGCTTTTATTGCTATGCATGTATTTAGGACCTAAAGAGATTTTTTTTTTTTTTTACAAATGGAAGTAAGTTTCTATTATGGCAGATAATATTGATGATAGGGGTGTGTGTGTGTGTGTGTGTGTGTGTGATTCCAATTTGTTCTAAGATTAATACCAGATTGTTTACTAAAAGATGGTTCGTCCCAAACATCTGCTGTACCGTTCCATCATTTCTAACATTAACCATTCCTCTTCTGTTCAGTTCTTATACCCCTGTCTGTGTCTTTGGGTTCTGTAGTTCACTGGAAGAGCTCAAAAAACTCAAACTCCAGGGGAGCTCTGGTGGCCTAGTGGCAAGAAGCTGCAACTACAATCCCAGAGGTGAATGGTTCGAATCCACCAGATGCTCAGCCGGGTAAGGAGGGACAGTCTCCTCCTGTACCAGTCAGATCTGATTTGATGGTACATGCACACAAAAATAATAAAAATTTAAAAAAAAAAAAAATTTAAAAAAAAAAAAAAAACAACAACAAAAACTCAGACTCCATCAGGGAAATTGCTCATGCGACTGTGGGTGATTTAGGCCAGTGTTGCAAAGACTGGTAAGCGATAGTCCGGGATCTTACAGACTGTCAGTTGCAACAGCTCAATGCCATTTATCAGGGGAACATGTATCCCAAGAGAGAGAAAGTATTGTAGGGTAAGGCTTATATCCTACACTGATCCTATCTCCTTAATACAATAAATACTTCCACAAAGTGGGAGGCTATGGATGGAAGGTCAACATTATTAATTCGTTGTATTTATTTATGTATATAACACTAATTTGTAAGAATTAGGTATCATGAACATGAGTTCTCTGTCAGCGATATACTTTGTACTTGGAAACGTTTATTCATAGAGATGTTTTTGCTTAACATCTTCAAAAGCTAAATTTAAAGCAAAGTGACTTGACTTAAAAAGACCAAAATAATTAATTTGCAAATAAATATGATAAAGGCTTTTGTTAAAATTTTTTAACTTATCAATCCTATCTTCTATGAAGCTTATGTAGTACTTTTTTCCACATACATCATTTAGTCCAAGAACAACTAATTAGTATGTGTATTTCATACTTTTGAAAGGTCATACACACAAACACACGTGTGTGTGAGTGAGAGAGAGATTACTGAAAGGTCAAAAATATACATATAATTTTTAAAGGTAATACTTATTTCTATAAGCAGTAGAATTGGTTTAGAAGTACTCAGGCCTTTTACTATTCTCCATTTTAAAATAGAAACTTTTTAAGATCTTTGGTTTTACATTGGTAGTAGGAATCTAAAAGAGACCGAGTATAGCAATAATAATAGCTCCAATTGGCAGCATCATGATAGATGGAGATGAGATTGAGGTTGCTAACAATTTCATCTTGCTCAGATCCACAATCAATACTCTTGGCACTAGCAGTCAGGATATCAAAAGATGAGTGTTCTGGGAATCCCCAGTTGTGTTCGTGTAAAACCTATACTTAGACCAGGATGTAATTATATAAACAGAACAAGGAAACACTGCAGTTTAAAATCAAGATAGGAGTGCATCAGGGATGTGTCCTTTTCTCCATATCTTTTCAGTCTGTATTTGGAATAGATCATTCGGTAGGACAAATGTGGCATCAGGATTGGCGGAACACTCATCACCAACCTGTGTTATGCAGATGATAAAGCCTTGCTTGCCGACACAATTGGGAAGAACTGAAGCATTTGCTGCAGAACATTAATGACTGCAATCCTCAGTATGGATTGCATCTCAGCATCAAGAAAGCAAAAATTCTCGCCACTGGGCCAATTGGCAGCATCAAGATAGAGAACATATTGATCTTGTTAACCATTTCATCTTGTTCAGGTTCATAGTCAACACTCTTGACACCAGCAGTCAGGAAATCAAAAGATGTTTTGGTTTGGGAAAGTCTACTCTTAAGGACTTCTCCAGAGTACTGAAGAGTGACCATGTCAGTCTAGAGACTAAGGTGCACCTGATCTAAGCCGTGGTCTTCCCAACTACTTGCTTTGCTTCTGAGAGCTAGACAGTGACTAAAGATGGCAGAAGAATTTATGCCTTTGAGTTGTGATGCTGGAGAAGAGTATTGAGCATCCCATAGAATATTCTGCCAAGAAACCAAACAGGTCTGTCCTGGAGAGGGTGACACCAAGTTGCTCCTTGGAGGCAAGGATTTTGAAGCTCTGTCTCACATACTTTGGGCATGTGACCAGGAAGGATCAGTCAGTCCTTAGAGAAATACATCATGCTTGGAAAAGGGAAGGTCAGCTCAGGAGAAGAAAACCCTGGATGAAATGTGTCAACACAGTGTCTGTGGTAATGGGGGCAAGTGTGTCAGAGACAGTGAAATTGGGTCAAGATAGGGCAAGGTTCAGAGTGATTGTTCTTAGGGTCACTATCGCTAAGTGGACTCTACAGTACAAAACAACAAACAATAATATTGATCTCTTTGTGTACTTAAAGGGTGTGCATCTCTGAAGACCCACTGGGGAGTCAGCTCTGGGTTGGTTTTGATTCCATGCTATAAAACAATGATATGATGAGTTATGAGATGACATCAAGAACATGAGATAAAAAGAAAGCAGAAGGTCATTAAAACACAAGAGAGAAATGACTAAAATTAATGTTAGAAGAGACTAAGAGTTACTCTTAAACATAGAGAAAATTAAGTGAACGGAAGAAATATTGAAGAGAGCTGAATAGATGTTTTCAAAGGACAGCTCATTAAGACAGAGCAAAGTATTACATTTAAATGTGGTTTTTCTCGTTAGGTACCTACAGATTGAGTTGGATTTAATAGCAACCCTATGAACAGCAGATCTGAATCTTGTCCTGTCTTGTGCCATCCTCATCATCTCTGACACACTGAGCTCATTGCTGCAAACACTGTGTCAGTCCATCTCTTTGAAAGCTGTCTTATTTCACTGACTCTACCTTTTTTTTTTTTTTAATTTATTTTATTATCTTTATGTGTGTACCATCAAATCAGATCTGATTGGTACTGGAGGAGATTGAACCTCCTTCTCCAGCAGAGCATCTGATGGATTTGAACCATGCACCTCTGGGATTGCAGTGCAGCTTCCTGCCACTAGGCCACCAGAGCTCCCTGAGTCTGTCTTTTCAAGCATGGTCTTCTTTTCCAAGGAATAGCCTCTCTTATCAATGTACCCCAAGTATGTGAGACAAAACTTCACTATCCTTAACCTCCAACGAACACTCTATCTGTACTTTTTCCAAGCTAGATCTCTGTTTATTCTTTTGGCAGTCCATAAGATAATGAAGTACTATTTTTCAACACCGTAACTCAAAGGCATCTATTTTTCTTCTGTCCTCTTTAGTCATTGTCTAGCTCTCAGAAGGCTAGCAAGTGATTAAAGACTGTGGCCTGAATCAGGCACACCTTCATCTTCAAACTTACATTATTTTTCCTCAGTAATTTGTAGATGCCCTTGACAGTGAGTATCAGGTGTTTCTTAAAGAGAGTCGGACCAACATCCTGATAAGTGAAGTAAAGATCTAAGTTGTCAATGATTTCCTTGGCTCCACAATCAGCCCCCATGGAGGCAGTTGACAAAGAATCAAATGATATACTTCATTGGACAAGCTGCCGCTGAGGACCTCTTTAAAGTGCAAAAGAAAAGGAATGTCACTTTGACTGACCCATGCCATGGTGTGAATCACCTCATTTGCACATGAAGGTTGAACAGTGAATAAGTAATACATAAGTAACATTGATATCTTTAAATTGTGCTATTGGTGAAAAATATTGACTATCTCAGAGAGTTGGACAATGACTAGGGAGGATAGAAGGAGAATCGATGCCTTTGAGCTGTGGTGCTGGAGAAGAGTATTGAGGGTACCATGGACTGCTAGGAAAACAAACAGATTCATCCTGGAGAGGATTAAACCAGGCTGCTCCTTGGAGACATGGATTCTGAGGCTTTGTCTAACATACTTTGGACATGTTGTAAGGAGGGACAGGTCCTTGGAGAGGACATCATGCTTGGTAGGGTGGAGGAGGAAGCACAGTAGGGGAAGGCCCTCTATGAGGTGGATTGATTCAGTGACTGGGGTAATCGGGATGGGTGTCGGAGACATTGCAATTGGCACAGGACAGAGGACAGTTTAGGGCTGTTGTACATAGGGTTGCTATGAGTCGCAAGCGACTTGACAGCACATAACAACAACAACATATCATGAACTGCCAACAAAACCAACAACTTTGTCTTGAAAGAAGTGTAACTAGAATGCTCCTTAGAGGCAATGATGGGGATGGCAGTGGCTTCATCTCACATACTTTGGCATGTTTTTCAGAGGAAGGGGTCCAGAAAAGGACTTTTTACCCAAACAAATAGATAATTATCAAAGGAGAGGAAGACCTTAATCAGATTGACAGGTTGACTACAACAGTGTGCTTAAACACAGCATAGATTGAGGGTAATACCTGATCATCATGCTGTGTTTAGGGTTACTGTGAGTTGCAGTTACCTATTTTGTTTGCTTTTTTGATGTAGTCTTCCTTAGCCATACTCCTATTGGTAAGCTTCTGGTCTTTCTTTATACACTATTTTATTAATGTGAACACTTAAAATAATGGAAGTTTTATTTTTGTGAAATATCACAGCATGGTTGCTGGATCAAAGTGTAGCATGTATTGTAAACGAGTTCTTTTCCCTATGTAATTTCATTATTTACAATTTACTTCTCAAAAAAAAATGTGTGTGAGGTACAATTTGGGAAAATACCAGTTGGACCTTACAGCCAGTATTCATTTTAACTGTATTTAATTTTTTGTGTGCATGATGCCATTATTTCTTTAGTTCATAACATCCTATGCTATACCCAAAGGTTGGCATTACGTGAAGTATGTGTGTGTTCGTCCTTTATTTAGCTGTACCATGCTGAACATGACTCTTTGTAGTCCACAGGGTAATTGGTAGGCATGGCCTGCAAGGGATTTTGCTGCCTAACAAGATTTATTGTTTGAAGGAGCCTTTTGGAAAAGAGGCACTTCACTATTTGTTTTGTGACCTACCTCTTTATATCTTTTGTGTATTTTTTTATTATATTTTTTAAAAAGATGTCAATTTTAAAGATTCTTTATGTGGTATATATAGTATTCCTTTATACTGGCATTATAAATGTCTATTCTAAGAGCTATATTGTATGATTTTGTGCCATACAATTTTTTTTCCTTTGTATGGAACAATTATGTCAGAGTTAAGTTGTACATACATACTCTGCCTTCTCCCCCTCAAAAAAACCCTTACATATATATATATATATTTTTAAAAATTGCATTGCTATCCAGTTGCAGTTGATCCAGCTGACTATCCACTGAGTTTTCAGAGGCTAGAAATCACAAAGGAGGAAATTGCCCAACTTCCTCCTACTGAGCAGCTGATAAATTAGAACCATATACATTTGGGTTATCAGCACATATACTTACCCATTAAGCCACGAGTGCTCAAAAGAATAAATCCTTTATTTTCAGGGGGAAATTGGTCTTTGGGAGTTTTGAGAGGATATTAATTTACTCTCCCCCCCTATGTTAATAGTTCTCTAGTTGAGTATTTATATATTTTTTTTACCTTGAGTCTATTCCACCTGAATTTTTTTTAATATTTTTTGAAAATAATTTTAATGAACATTTACAGAGATTTTGGATTTCCATTCATTCATTGCTGCACTTCTCTCCCCGCCCAGCCCTTCCCCTGCTCCCCCCAGTTCGCTCCTCTCTTTCAAAAGTAAAAGAAACACTCCTTCCCTGGTACACAGTCCCCTCTCACCGCCCCAAGTACATTCCACTGTTGTTGTTTATGAGTCGTAGACAACTCATAGCGACCCTATGAACGAACAGCCTGAGCACTGTTCGTACATAGAGTTTCCGGAGGCAAGCCATTTTGAAAGTGGATGCCCTTCCAGGCTTGAATTAGTTGGGAAGCTCCAGCCAACACTGTCCACCATGGGTGCCCATTACCACGATTGGCATATCACTGTCACAGGCTTCAGCATCACAGCAACCACGAGTTATCCCTGTACAGCAACGCACAGACCAGTGCTATACTATCTAGAAGAATGTTTGACAGGAAGATAATTTGAACTATGCAACCTTAATTGTGGACTCTTGTGATAACCATAATAACCCTATCATACATCTCTTTTAAATTATTCACTCCCTCATCTGTTTCAGTGCAGTATAGTTGAGTATTTTTATAGTACCTAAATTGTCTTGCTAATATAAAAATGAAGTTGAGAATAACTGTTAGACTATCGATAATAATGTAATGACTTGCTTTATTATATTTGTGTCATTGTGAAGCTCTCATCCTATGTAAATATGTATTTTATTATCTAAATTTGTATATGGGAAATCAGAGATAAATGAATATAAGAATATGTAAGAGAAGACTCAGATTAACAAATAATAAGTGAAAAAAATTAGGACTCATGGCATTGATGAGTGTTTTTTCCATTTACTGGAATTTTCTAACTCTTATTCTTAATAAAAAGCACTCGGTGAGTACGGAAAGTCTGTGAAACATGTGTAAAATAGTGCATAGCGTGGTTTGGCTGCAGGATTATGGTGCTTAGAGAGTAGAGTGGAATAGTGAGGACAAATTGGGCAAGCAATGAGGAACTTTCAACTCTTTTGAACAATGTAATCTGTAATCAAACTTGTGGTTTTAAATAGTTAGATATAGAAATGAATAGTTAAAAAAATAAAGTAGAATTCCACTTGAGAATTAATATGACTTATAGAAAAGAATTAAAAACTGAAAAACGGGAAATGAATTGAAGGCTATTGTAGAACTTGACACCCAAAACTTGATGGCTTAAGAGGGAGAAGAGGAGTAGTCAAGGTGAGTGTATGTGTTCAGAAGCATGAATGGGAGCACAGCCAAGGGTGGTCTCCAAAGCCCCTCAAGGCAACCCATACATGCAACAGGCTGCTAACACTACTAAGGAGTTGCTGTTTGCAGCCATTGCACACCAGCCCCCACAGAAAATATTGAAGAGAAAAAATATGATATACTCATTTGATAATTTTTTTTTATTTTGAATTAATATGTTTTTTATGTCACAGGGAATCTAGGTGGAGAAGATATGACTACTGGGCAAATTATAGATGGAAAGAAGAGTATATGCTAGGGTTACAAACCTCCACAGAAAAATTAGAGGAAATAATTTCTGTCAGTTCACATTTCTTCCTTATAGGTACTTTTACTGCCTTGAATTCCTGTAATCTCAAAAGTACTTGATGAGTATATAACAAAATGCATCTAAGAGGCTGTTGTGCCTTTGAGCTGGACAAGTTAGGAGAGGAACACTTAAGCACTCAGAATAGCAAGACCTTAATACAGCATTATGTATTGATGGTATAATAGGTTGGTAGAAATTCTGGCCATTTGGAAAAGCAGTTTTAGTTAGATGTGAGTGAAGGTGTTTTTGCTAACTTTTTATATATGTTTTTGGTTTTGTTTTTTTTTGTTTTTTTTTTTGGTTTTGGGGGTTTGTTTGGGTTTTTTTTGTGAGTCAACGACTCCATGCCGCCTTGAGGTGAGTGCGCATCCCACCGCCCCTATATATGTTGTTGTGGTATTGGCTTTTTAGCCATTACCTTAGCCACCTCTAGTCTCCAGCTACCTTAACTGCAGACACATGATTTTGCAAATCATCAACGGCTGTGAGACTAGGATAAGAGAGAAAAAGAGTGAGAGCTTCCCACACTGGGCAGCAAGACTTGAGGGAGACTAGAGAAAGACCCCGTTGAGAGTAGGACCCTGGTGATGGTTGTAGAGACTTTGGTATTCATATGAAGAAACTGTGCCAAGTACAATTAGAGAAACCTTGAGATAAAGGCCACAGTTAAAGGATTTTGCTGTTCTTGCTGGATGCTTAAGGAGAAGCTGACTTAAACTGCTCTGAGGCAAACCTTGCCAGATAATTGAGTAAACCAGAGGCTTGAATTTATGTTGCTGAAGTGAAGTTAGGTCATTTACTAATTAAGAAATTGTGTTTTGCTGTTAATCTGTCTTGGGACTGCTGAACTAAAACTTGGATTTGAATTGGGTGATCTTCTCTGACTCTCCACTCTCCAACTTACTTCCCTGATAAACCTCACCCACTCTTACTCTCTACCCCTCTATGGGTAAAATCTATGAGTCAACAATGAATAAACCTCTTGCTGCTGGTGTGGCTCGAGAAGCACCATAGGGCTGGGCTACGGGCTTTTCATCTGCTTTCTGCTCTGTGACAGTGAGGGGCTGTGCTATTTTCATTCCCTCTGGCCCTTTCAGAAAGACTCTCAGGGCCCCTGTGCCTCCATATCCCATTTTCTCTTCTTAGGCAGTTGTCTTCTATAATCCTCAAAAAGCCTGTGGAGTAGGGTTTATCATCCTAATTTCAAGCATAATGTACTGTACTTTGTTGTATATTCCTAGTGAGACTTGTCAAGTAGAAATGTTAGACTTGTGCTGACGCAAATTTTTTAGTTCCTTGCCTTCATATGATAAACAGTGCTTCAGATCTTAAAATGTAATTCATTTATTCTGATTGTGGGTGACCTTGCCTGCAGAGAGAAAGCATGTGTATAAAACATACAGTCTCCTTGTCAAATAAGCAGACTTCCTGGAATGTTGATAAGTGATGATGTCACTGTATTGTGGTGTGTCAAAGAACTTTATTTAGAAAGAGTTAAGAGTTTGGAGGAGGAAGAAATGCTGTGGATATATACATTATCCACAGCACCCTACTCCCAGTTAGCTGTAAATTGTCATTGCTTATGACATTAGCAGAAGAGCCACAATGTAAATCCAGTTTTCATTATTTGAAATAGGTACAAACAGGATTGTCTAGTTTTAGAAACAAAGGAAAATTTAACTTCTACCATGAAATATCCTATGATTTTCAAGCTAGGGTAGAAATGATGTTTATTTTTTCATCTTTAGTTTTATATTTGCATATAACTTAACAAAATTGTAAGTGGGAAGCAAATGTCTTCTCAAAACTATAGCATAGTGTGAAATACAGAACAGTGTCATTTTTGTAAGATTGAAAATGGATGAAATTGTCTTTATTTTTCCCTTAAAAATCTGATTTTAAAAATTTGCTGTATTTTTGCCATCTTTCTTAATATTGCAGGAGATTTAGTGTAGCTACTTTGAAAAAAAAATTACAGCTTTATCTGCCCTTCCCTATAGTGTCCGTATGAAATTGAATCAACCCTATGGTAATGGATTTAATTTCAGTTTTATTAATAGTGACCAATATCTGGTGAATGATGAGACAGAAAAGTTAAATCTGAATGTTAATCTTTATAGTTAGAACTTATTATAGTAGAATTCTTCAGTTGACATATACTGTTTATACATGTTTCAGTCTTTGATACTACTTTCTATTCTGTGGCAAAATCCAGCAAGAAAATAGACGTTTCTCTTGTTTGGCAGTAAGTCTCAGTTTAACTTGTGCCAGTGCTATTCTGTTACTACCCTTTCTGCTAACAGTCTGAAATCTGCTCATCTGCTAAAAGGAAGTTTTAGAAAGAAAAGTAAACATAGCAACGTTGCACTGTAGGCATCTTAAGTCACTCCATGTCTTTCCCCCACAACCCCTGCCCCTAGTCCACAAATCTGGGAGCACTTCTCTGATAATACATTCTAATGAGCTGCTGAAGATGCCAGTGTGTATATACATGAGTTTTCTTTCCCCTCCCCCTTCTTCCTTTTCCAAAACCCTGTCTTCACTCTCTTTCCCCTCCTACTCCTTATCCCCTCCCTCTCTGTCTCAGTTCTGCAGTCATCGGAGCTGAAGCACATTCCTGCTTTTCAAGGCTTTCTGTTAAAGATGTGTTGTGGCTTTTGTTTGGATTACAGCGTACACAATTACAGGTAACACATTGAAATTTAGCTAAACAGACAAATCCTCTTATAATATTTTTAGAGAGGCAAAATGTTACATATAATCAATGAAATTAAGCTATCTTGGTGAATTTTATTAGTGATAATTAGTGTGAAATGTTTTCACAAATATTGAGGTAATAAAAAAAAAGAAAGCATTTTCTCTCTCCACCCCTCCCCTTCAAGTGGCTAAAATAAAAGGGGTAGGAATGGATCATTTGACTGAGATTGATTTCGTTTTATGTTTATTTTGAAAATTTGATGGTGCTTTGCCTCCTTGGTGGAGTGAGGACCAATGATGTGGAATACCACATGGGATAGTCATGGGTATCTGGTGGGAAGGGTGCTGCCAGCCTGAACTAGCCGGGGGTTTTTTATTTTTGTTTGGTTTTATTTTTTTATTAGCGTGTTAGATACAAAGTGTAAAATGCTCTCTCCTTTTCTTCTATCAGCTCTTTAGAGGATATTCATTACAACTCCTGCTGAAGCTCCTAATCTTCCTCCCTTCTCTTCTGCCCCTTCCTTCTGCCCTCACTTGGTCTGAAGACATTATCCCCAGAGTTTGCCTTACTTCCCTGTTGCTGTATGTTTGGTGAACCTACCACTCTGGCCACATCTGGGACTGGCCAGACAACTGCTGCTGGCTCTCACTATTCCAAGAAGGATTTAAAGGGAAATTGTACTGCAGGCAATGCACCAGAGCAGCAGCATCAGGAGCACAGGGACTAAAGCTCCTCTGATATATTACACACATACAAAGCTGACCGCCATGACAGCAGCTGCTACTTTGAACTGCTGGCAGCAGCCAAGCGGCAGCATGAAGTGAAAGATCACTCCTGAGCTCAAGATGAACTTCACCTTGGATGGTAATCAGAGCATCCGCCCCTTTTGCCTCTTGACATTTGATTCTTTGGAAACTGGCAGTTTTTGCTTTTTAGAAGTGTTGATTATCGTCTTTCTAACCATATTGATTATTTTTGGTAATATCATTGTGATTTTTGTATTTCACTGCTCACCTTTGTTGAACCACCATACTACAAGTTATTTTATACAAACCATGGCTTATGCTGACCTTTTGGTCGGGGTTAGCTGCCTAGTCCCTTCTTTGTCACTCCTCTATTTCCCACTTCCAGTAGAAGAGTCCTTGACTTGTCAGGTATTTGGTTTTGTAGTATCAGTTCTAAAGAGTGTCTCAATGGCCTGCCTGGCGTGCATCAGCATTGACAGATACATTGCTGTCACAAGACCTTTAACCTATAATACCCTGATCACCCCTTGGAGACTGCGCCTGTGTATATTACTGATTTGGCTGTACTCCACCCTGGTATTCCTGCCAGCCTTTTTCCACTGGGGCAAACCTGGCTATCACGGAGATGTATTTCATTGGTGTGCGGAGTCCTGGCATACCAACCCCAGCTTCACTCTGTTCATCGTGATGATGTTATATGCCCCAGCAGCCCTCATTATGTGCTTCACCTATTTTAAAATCTTCCGCATATGCCGTCAGCACACGAAGGAAATCAGTGAAAGGCAAGCCCGCTTTGGGAGCCAGAGTGGAAAGGCTGAGGAAGTGCAATCTTGTCCTGATAAGCGCTATGCCACAGTTTTGTTCCGAATCACTAGTGTGTTTTATGTCCTCTGGTTGCCATATATAATCTACTTCTTGTTGGAGAGCTCAACTGACTACAGCAACCGCTTCGCATCCTTCTTGACCACCTGGCTCGCGATTAGTAACAGTTTCTGCAACTGTGTTATTTATAGTCTCTCCAACAGTGTCTTCCAAAAGGGATTAAGGCACCTCTCAGAGGCCGTGTGTACTTCTTGTGTGAGTCAAACCATACCTAAAGACTCGACTGTAGTTAGGGGCAAAGGCTCCCCTAATGGATGCCAGGTCTAAAATGACCCAAAGGATGGGTCACTCGTGTGTGTGTGTGTGTTCTGAAAAGTTGCAGCATTTATAAAAAGTCATTTCTTTGACTTTCTGTGTTCTTTCTGACTGTTTGGACTTATGTGCAGTTGATTATTTTAACTGGAAATATTACAGTACAGTAATGATTTTATATAGATAATAAAGTCCAAAGTGTGTGTGTGTGTGTGTGTGTGTGTGTAAGCCTGTCAGCACTGCCACTTAGAAAGCCAAATATTTTTATTCTCTTAATCGAAATCCCCATAGGTTGAATGTGAATATTTAAAACTTTCAGAATGTTACAACAAACCGTGAAGTGGAAATAATTCAGATCATGTTGTTTATGTATAACTGAGCTTCCCTTTGTGCTCAGTTTCACAGAGACCTAAAGAAATGTTTTCCCAGAAGTGACTCTGCTGTCTTCAGTATTTGTGCCCATGCCTTTGTGTATGCATAATTTGAGAATATTTGAACTTTGTTGGAATTCTCTTTTAAAACAAAATGAGTCATAATAAAAAAAAATAAAAAATTAAATTATAAGACTGATGGCTGCCATTTTTATAATGGTAAAAACCAAAATGTAGAGTATCTTTTTTCTGCACAAAATTTAAATAGAGTAAATGGAAGTATTTTTGTGATTAAATAAAATCAATGTAGTAGCAGCTACTGCTTTTTGAAAATAATTTTTTAAAGTTAGTTAAAGAAATACATATCTGAGGGGGAAAAGAAGACTTAACACTTAGTCTGTGTTTATTTTTTTCCTGTTCTCCTGGCTGAGGTTTGTTTTTCAAAAAGGAGAGAAAGCCTCCCCAGCAGCTTCAGGCAAGAGACTCTATACTTGCTGCAGGTTTTGTTTTTTGTAAATTTTCAGGGTACTTACTTGATTTTTGCCCTTGGCTATCTATTCTAATCTGAATGTGACATTGGTCTTCAGTGAGATGGAATATGAAAGAAACCCAAATGACATGATTTTCTGAATCCAAGAAAAGACATAATATTTATATAACTCCCAGATATGCCTTTGATTTTCCATCATGTATTAGAGTCTTCCCTCCACCCTTTTGAATGAAGAACTGAGTCTTATGTTTTTAGATTTTAGGCAGTCTTATATTAATTTCACATATATACTATTTAAATTTTTCACATTTAAATGAATAAATCTTATTTAAACACTCACACTCCAAATTCTGGGCTCTTTTCAAAAGGTTACTTACTCTTTATTTAGTAATAGAAAATTTGATTCTGGGCTATTTCAAAATTTGTAAGTACTAAAAGTGTATTTGTATTTTAAGTGGAAAATTATTTGCTGGATTCTGAAAAATATTTGTAAGTGCTTTATCTTAGGCGATAAATACCTTAGAAACAAAATTTACCTTTTTCATAGATATTCTAATAATTGTTTACAATTTTTGAAACTTGCTTAGCATAATATGAGCTCTTTAAAGATGTCAATTTTTATAGAAAATTGATATTAAATAAATGGGATTTATATTCCTTTTGTCCCTCCATTCTTTTTTCATATTTATTAGGATAGAACGAGAAAATGTTCTGATTTTTCTTGAAATAGCTAATCAAGCTGGTTCTTTAATGACTGGAAAGATGAGGTCTCTTAAATACTTTTGTGTATAGATTTTCTACATTTTCTTTGGACCAGATTCAGAGTTTAGTAGAAGTATTTTCCACATTGAAATCTCTGTGAATGTTGCCATGTAAAATCAAAGTAGAAACTAAAGAGATTCAGTGATTTTTTTTCTTTTACAAAAATAAAGATGCTCTTGTCCCTCCCCAAACTGACACTTGTTCTTAATATCATCGTTCTTTCTAGTGTGTCTTGTCTTCATTGTGCTATATAAACTCTAAGATTTCTCTCATGTATCAAATTCTGTTATTTTCAAAATGGCATTTTCTTGGGGGATAGGGAGGTATTGAATGTGTGTGCGTGAACATGTGTCTTAAAAATTAAGGCGTCCTGATCAGTCACACAGTCTTTAAGTGACTTGAGGCTGTTTCTTTCTGATGTATTGGATAGATTGTGTTCTCTTTTTAAGTAATACTTAAATTCTGTCAAATTGGCTTAAATACTAATTTGACCTGTTCAGGATGGGGGTGGAGGAGAATGTATTTTAGACTCAGTTACCTTAGATTTTGTCAGGCCAGCACATTTAACTTTATATGGTATATGACTGATGTCTAAACAGATATCAACGTGTGGTGATGTGGTTGAAATTATTTCATACCAAATTTTGAAATAAGGTTGTATTAGTTAAATTAATAAGTTGTATGGTTTTAATATAGTCATCACAATGAAGGTGTGTTTTTCTTTAAGGAACAAATGTTTCTATCAGAGTGAAAATTTTAATTTATTTATAGACCTGTTGACTCTTAGCAAAATTCCATTTGGGAAGTATTTTTCTTTTTTTAAGGTTTGTTGCTAGGTAATTATTTTTGAGCTTTTTATAAAGGGTATTATTTTAACTTGAATAATGGTCTCACCATTTTAAGAATTAAGAACTTGAATTTGTGTAATATAAATGCATTGGCCACATCTTTGAACTTGACAATGAAGCAGCAAAGATAAAGACTTAATGGAGATTTGATTGAAAATGTGCACAGTAATTTTGTAGGAATATTTTGCTTTTACCATGCGTCTTTGTGCACAGTAATTTTGTAGGAATATTTTGCTTTTACCATGCGTCTATGTATCATACATTTGATTAATAAGTTAGTAAATCAAAGTTTGTTATGTGAGCAGGTTTGGGATAGTACAAGGACAGAATTGTGACAGGGAGATTTTTTTGATGTCTTCATAAATTTATGTAGTTAGTGATATATTTTGCATCTGAAGTTTTAAGAAAAAGTGAGTGTATATATGGAGTCTATATTATAGTAATATATTTTGCAGATCAAGATAATACCTGAGCTATTTCTTTGGCTGTAAATGACTATTTTGACTTTTTAAAAAAACACAGATAACCAAAGAGAAACATTTGGTGATTATTTGAGTTGAGAATAAAAAATACCTGGTCTAGGTGGTTTGAGTCCACCAGTTGTTTGACTGAGAAGATGGACACCCTCCTCCTGTGAGAGTTACAGCCTCTGAAGGGTCAGCTTTGAGTCAGTTCTGATAGGACAGCACATAGCAACAATAGTTTTGTAATTAGGGCAAGTCGGTTTCCTAAGTACTTAATTTTTTTTCTGTAATAAGTAATGATTTTTTCATGTCTCTTAAGATTACATTGAGGATTAAGTTTAAATCATAGTAGTGAAAGTACTTTGTAAATTTTAAAGTGCTATGCAAATAAAAATAATTCTACTTACTTGTTCTGTGATGTTTTTACATGTAAGGAAGCTATCCATTGTGATGTAGTACTCACCACGTGAAGATCTTTAAAACTCAGTATTTAGTAGTTCCAGATTTGAGAAGCAGGATAAATCATCACCTAATTAAAAATTTTAGTTGTCTTGCAAACCTAAAACTCACTTATTTTCTTTAAGATGATTTTATATGTCATTGCTCTTTCTCTTTTATCATGGATGTTATATTATGATTTAATACTCAAAGGGTAGCATAATTTCTTTGTTTTAAAATAACATCTAAGAGAGCAGCTCAGCTCAATTTGCATATAGTACCTATAAACTGTCTATGTGGAAAAGCAAGATTTTATGAAAATATCTATAAAAATTAACAGTCATATAATTAGGGATATAAGATTTGGAATCATATATAGTGGAAAGATTCTAGAAAGAAGCATTTGAGCTAGCAAGATTTTCAGAAGATATTTTATCTAAATCTCTTTATTTTACAGTCAGGGATCACTAGCTTGACATCTGTTTATAATAAAACCTCCACGATACTTTGCCCTTCTCACACTGCCTTTGAATGGAGGTTGGAATTCTACACAATAAGAAACATTTTGAGTTTATTATAAATATTAATTGAGCCTTTTTTATCTCAGGAGAATTCTATAAACACTGTTTTACTTAATCTTTTCTGTTTATGAGAGTAATTAGTTGTTATATTAATGAGGAAACTGAGGAATAGAGTTGCTAGAATTACTTAGGGAATAAGTGGATTCAAATCTAGGCCTTTCTGACCCCAAAGCTGACATTTTTCATTCCTACAGCAATCTCAAGTGTTTTTTTTTATTGGGAAAAACATATTGGGGGTACAAGGAGGTGAGGGTTGGGGGCAGAAGGGTGAGGATGGGCCAGGATGCAGTTGCCGAGCTGCAGAGTTTGGTCAGTGGGGGGGAGCAGGTGAAGGAAATGATGAGGCTCCAGTGGGGACCAGATGCTACAGAGGAATGACAAGCATTTTCCAATGGTAATTAAACCAACTCTCTTATTGATTTGGGAATTGGATGCCAACTCTGGCTTCTTCATGCTGAACAGGGGCGTAGATGTAAAGGGGGGAAGGGAGGACGCTTTATCACCTTACTGGTGGTCTTGGGTTAAAGCTGCTTGCCTTCTTGCTCTGTTAGAAGATATTTTCC
>NW_006399866.1:11147525-11149010 GCF_000299155.1 Elephantulus edwardii | reverse complement strand
CATCCCGTGCTGACTTTTGAAATCTTCTGTTCAACTCTTTAGTATCTTGAATTCTTCCTTGTGCTTTGGCTTCTCTGCCCTCCAGTGCAATTTTCAGAGTATCTTCTGACATCCATTTTGGTCTTTTCTTCCTCTCCTGTCTTTGGAGATATAGAAAAGAAAAAGCAAGCTGTTTTAACCGTATAACCTTAGAAATTATTGGGAATTAAATTCCTGGGGGCTGGAAACAAAAGAAAAGTTTAGATAGAATCCATAAGGAACATTTAGATACTATTATTTCTCATGGCTTCTCTCTGGTGGTTTGAATCCACTAGTGACTACAAGGGAGAAAGTTGAGCAGTCTCCTCTTGTGTGATCTACAACCTACAGAAACCCACTGGAGGGTCAGCTATTGATTGGAGAGGGACATCATGCTTGGAAAAGTGGAGGAGGATTGGCTAAAGAGAGGAAGACTCTCAACCAAATGGATTGACACAGTGAACTGCTACAGTGGGCTTAAGTGTGTCAAGGATTGTGAATGTGACACAGGATAGGATAGCCTTTGCATAGTCAATAAAGCACAAATAGACATACTTTTGGTACTCCTTGCTTCCAGCCAACATCCACCTGGCATCAGCATGGCTCACTTTTCCTACCCAACCTGAACCTCTTCCTTCCTCCTGCTCCTTTCTATCTTTTGGTAGACTCCAAATCCTAACCCTAGTTCCCCACTGTGCTTAGGCTGTTTGATCCCATCCCATGCTGCTGGCCCAAGAAGACAAGTGGTTTTTACCATCTTAGCAGAAGATAGGAAGTTTTCTTTTTGGAGATGTTGGATACCAGGTGTAAAATAATAGGACTAAGGTGCCTTGTTTATAATATAAGAGAAAGTGTATATATAAATAACTAGCCCATTTGTTCCATTTGATTTCCAGAATGTTCTTAACCAACCTTAAACCCTGGGAAATAAGAGGAATCTAGTCTGAGAACTGGCATTTGGGGGCTTGTATTTCTTGTCAGGTCACTTTTGGAGATGTTTCTCAGTCAGCTGATCTTACCAAGGCATAGAGCTTCCAATGCATTTTGTTACTGACTCTCATTAAGTTTAAATATCTATATAAATATAATTGGACTTTTGAGAAAAGCTTCTCACATAAATAAAGACTAAACAAAAGGAGCATATCAGAGGAAAAAAACACAAGTCACAGAAACATATCCCTACACCTTCAAATTTCATTAGTAAAATTCATAGAGAAGGTTCTGGATCCTTTAAAAAGACCAAGGTGCCATAAAACAGGAACAGTTAAGACCTAAGAAAGTTATTATAATCTAAATATCATAAAAGGTTTTTTTAGCTACCCTGTGGAAACTATAGAACAATATCATTGATTTCACATGTAAGCAAGGTTCTACTGAAGATTATCCAAAAACGACTGGAACAGTACATCAGCAGAGAACTGCCAGAAGTCCAGGCTGGGTTTAGAAGGGGTTGTGGTACTAGGGATA
>NW_006399866.1:11146739-11147425 GCF_000299155.1 Elephantulus edwardii | reverse complement strand
TTTCTCCTTGGGAATCCTTGAATTCCTGTTGTTGAGCCTAGATCTTCACTGAGGGCCGGTCATCAACTGTTTAAGTGTTCAATTATCAATAAGCCCAAGTCTGTGGAAGGCCATAATGGCCCTGCTTTAAGTGGTTCGCTGCTCCCACAGCTCAGCACGCTGTCTCTGCCTCCGCCACCATCTTGGATCTCCCAGTCTCAAATATTTGTATAGCTCCTGCATTGTACATAAGGAAACGGAATTTTAGAGAAGTTTAGAAACTTTACCAAGATTATACTTCTAGTAAATGATAGCATTAAGGATCAAATTCAACTGTTTTATTCTAAGCCCATGTTTTTAATCAGAATATAAATTACCTCCTCATACTGAGAAACGGAGCAGACATGTATTATATATAAAAAATTGAATATGTACATTTAATTTGCTTGATTTAACTAAAAATAGGATTCCAAAATTATAATCCACATAGACAACTTAGAAGAACAGAGGTGATGGCAAAAGAATGATGCTAACAAACTTTGGTAATGTGAAAAGTCACTGGCAGGTGTAACTAACCCAGCAGAATGGACATTTGAATCCTAAAATCAAGCGAGATAAGTTGTTGTTATGTGCCGTCGAGTCGCCTACCACTCATAGCGACCCTATGTACAACAGCCCTAAACTCCGCTCTGTCCTGTGCCAATCGC
>NW_006399866.1:11099291-11142344 GCF_000299155.1 Elephantulus edwardii | reverse complement strand
GTTGTACATAGGGTCGCTATGAGTCGCAAGCGACTCGACGGTATATAACAACAACAAAACAACAACAGAAATAGAACCAGGGGTCTTCACTCAAGCTTGCTGGAAGACTCGGGGTTAGATAACTTACTTGACAGGACCAAGAAAGCTTTGTAACACTGGCCAGGTCTCAAGTATAAAGCCTGAAGAGCCTCCAGGTATCCTTCCAAAGCTGTTCTGACTGAGAAACTATACTCTGTTAATTTCCCAAATAAATCCATAATTGTAAAAAAAAAATAGTAATTTTTTAAAATTAGTCATTCAGTGAGAAGATAAAATACAAATTAGAATATGAGCAAGACTCGTCATCAATTTGCGTTATGCAGATGACACAACCTTGCTTGTCCTGAGGCATTTGCTGCAGAAAGTCAAGGACCACAGCCTTCAGTATGGATTGAAGCTCAACATAAAAAAAAAAAAAACCCAAAGATTCTCACCATGAGGCAAATTGGCACTATCATGATAGAGATTGTTAACAGCTTCTGCTTATTTGGCTCCACAATTCACAATCATGGTACCAGCAGCCAGGAAATCAAAAGATGAATTGCATTAGGAAAATCTGCTATCAGAGACCTCTCTAGAGTACTAAAGAGCAATGGTGTCAGTCTAGTGACTGTGGTGCACGTAGTCCTTGCCATCATCTTTGCAGCTATTTGCTGTGCATCAGAAAGCTGGGCAGTGGGGAGAGAAGTGCAGCAATGAATGAATGGAAATCCAAAATCTCTGTAAATGTTCATTAAAATAACTTAAAAAAAAGCTGGGCAGTGACTAAGAATTATAGAAGAATTGATGCCTTTGAGTTGTGGTGCTGGAGAAGAGTATTGAATATACCATGGACTTCTAGGAGAACAAACAGGTTCATCCTAGAGAGGTTGAAATCAGCTTGCTCTTCAAGGATTTTGAAGCTTTGTCTGACATACTTTGAACATGTTGCAAGGAGGGACCAGTCCTTGGAGAGGAACATCATTCTTGGAAGGGTGGAGGGACAGCATAGGAGAGGAAGACACTGGACAAGATGGTTTGGCTTGGTGACTGGAGTAATGAGGTTAGGTGTGTCAGAGATAATGAGGTTGGCTCAGGATAGAGCAGAATTCAGAGCTGTTGTACAAAGTGTTGCTATGACTTGAAAGCGACTTGATGGCACATAACAACACAACAACAAGATAATAAGAGTTTTTTTTTGTTGTTTGTGTACTGTAGAGTTACCCATTGGCATAGGGTGACCCACTGGTGGGTTTTCAGAGGCAGTTAATTGCATAGGAGGAGATCCCATGGAGCCCTGGTGACCTTGAACCATATGCCTTTGGGATTACAGTGCAGCATCTTGCCAGAAGATTGTAGTTGTTTTGTGCTATTGAGTCACCTGTGACTTTGAACAGCAGATCTTAACCGTTTCCTATCTTTATTTTTTTTATAATTTCCTATCTTGTACCATCCTCATCATCTCTGATGTACTTAAGCTCATTGTTGCAGTTATCATGCCAGTTTATCTTATTGAAGGTCTTCCTCTCCTATGCTGACCTTTGGAGGAACTTTTCTGAACATGACCTCCAAAGGCACCCTGGTCACAATTTATTCCAAGACAGACTTGTTGTTCTTTTGGCTTTGTATGAGGCACATCTACTCTTTTCCAACACTGCAGCTCAAAGGCATCAGTTCTCCTTTTGCCATCCATAGTCATTATCTAACTTCCAGATGCATAGCAAGTAATTGAGAAGACCATAGCTTGAATATGGCACACATTCGTCTTCAAGCTGATGACCTTGTTCCTCAGCACTTACGAGAGATCCCTGACAATAGATTTTCCCAAAGCAATATGCCTTTTGATTTCTTCACTGCTGGTACCAAAGGTATTGATTGTGAATCCAAGATGAAGTCATTAACAATTTCAATCTTTTTTTCATTTGTTACGATGTTGGAGCACAGGTGGCATAGTGATAAGGAGTTATGCTGCTAACCAGAAGGCATGTGATTTAAATCCACCGGTTGCTCCATGGGAAGACACTGCTGTGTGATTGACTGCCTCTGAAAACCCTCTGAAGGGTCATTTCCAACTTGATGATACTTAACAACAGCAGCTTAATCATAATGTTGCGTGTTGACTTTGGAGAGGATTTTTGTTTTCTTGATACTGAGATTTAATCCATATTGAAGGCTCTAGTCTTTGATCTTCTGCAGCAAGCATTTCAAGTCCTCATAATGTTCAGCTTCTTAGATAATTTGCTCATATGGAGATAGTATACAGCCCTGACACATACCTTTCTTGTGATAAAGTTGAAAAATCCCTCAGACTAAAGAGGAAGAAAAAAGAAAAGATAGTAGAGAACAAGAGACTTGGTTAAGGAAGCCCTTTAAGTATATCACAGTTTTCTATTACTAAAGAATATAATAAAAAGGCCCAACACAGTGCAAGAAAACAATTCATGAGTGCTATGGCAATTCATAAAGTTTCAGAATATTGAGGATAAAGAAAAAATTTTAAAAGCCTCTTGATCTGAATTAAGAGTGAAAACCTACAAAGTAGGGTTCCGAGTAGCACTGAACTTTCACATTAAAGCAAGAAGATGATGGATAATAACTTGTGAATTTTGGAAAGTAATTTTTAAACGAGAATTTAATGCCCAAACTCATTCAAGAGGGAGGATAAAAATAAATCGATTTTGAGGTATGTACGTTTTCAAAATGTTTACTTGCCTTATAAACTTATCAACAAAATTTCTGAAAGGTATATTTGCTTAGAATGAAGAACAAAACCAAGAACCAAAAAAGAAGATACAGAACCCAGCGAATAGGGCCTCCAGCACTGGCAAGAGTAAAGCGAATTCCCACAGTGATTGGAAAAGGAAAACCTTAGGAGGCTAGCTGTGTAGGACACCCAGACAGCAACGTGTCCCAGTTGGAATAGGAGGAAAGTGGGCACTTAGCAAGTATTTCTGTAGAAAAATAAAAATAATGAAGGTTTTGAGCATACTGAGAGAGAGACTTACAGTCGTATCAGATTTATAAGAAAAAGAATTATTGTTGTAATTAATGAAGTATAGAAGAGAGAATTACAGAGAAGTATAGAAAAGAATTTACTAAAGAAATCAAGGATCATAAAACACTTTGTGGCTCAATTATAAACATTATTAATTGAACCCAAATTTTGCAGCACAGTATGTAGAGAATATAAGGGAAAGGGAAGTATGCATGTCTGTGCTACATAATGGAAGTACACTGTTAAGAAAATAGCAGTTTAAACATTTTGTTTAGAAATAGGAAGAAAACCCAAAAGAGAAATCTAAAAAAAGAGAGCTAGAATTAGATGCCTGTGGGGAATAGGAAAATAGAGTGGAAGGAGTATGTAGTATTCGGTTTCTCTTAAGTCTTTAGTACCTCTTTATTGTTGTTGTTATGTGCAGTCAAGTCACCTGCAAATCATAGTGACCCTATGTCCAACAGCTATAAAGCCTGTCCTGTTCTGAGCCATTCCACTGTTTCTGATAAAACTACCCCCAATTCCCTAGTTGCTGTATCAGTCCCATCTCATCTGGAGTCTTCCCCCTGTGCTGTCTCTCCACCCTTCTGAGCGTGATGTCCTTCTGCAAGGATTGGTCCTTCTGTAAGGATTAGTCCTTCCTGGTCACATGTTCAAAGTATATGAGATGGAACTTCAAAATCCTAGCCTCCAAGAAGAAACTTTTTTTCATCCTCTCCAAGACAGACCTATTTGTTTTCTTGGTATGTTCAAGACTCTTCTCCAGCACCACAACTCAAAGGCATCAATTCTTCTTCTATCTTTAGTCATTGTCCAGCTCTCTGATGCGTAGCAGTTGGGAAGACCATGGACTGGATCAGGTGCACCTTAGTCTCTATACTGACATTATTGCTTCTCAATCCTCTGAAAAGGTCCCTGGCAGCAGATTTACCTAATGCAATTTGCGTTTTGATTTCCTGACTGCTGGTGCTAAGAGTGTTGATTGTGGAGCTGAGCAAGCTGTAACTGTTCACAAGCCCAGTCTCTTCTGCATCCATCATTGCTGCCATTTGGCCCAGTGTTGAGAATCTTTGTCTTCTTGATGTTGAGCTTCAATCCATATTGACGACTACATTCCTTGACCTGCAGAAAGCACATCAGGTCCTGCTCAGTTTCAGTAAGTAAAGTGTGTCATCTGCATAACGTAGGTTATTGATGAGTCTGCCTCCAATCGTGCTGCCACATTCCTCCTCATAAAGCCCACCTTCAGAATGATTTATTCTGCATATAGATTAAAAAGGTATGCAGTTGATTCCAGAAAAACTGAAGAAACACATACTATCAAAAGTACATAACAGGGGAAGGGGAGGAGAAACCCTGAAAAGACCAGTTGTGAGTCTGACATCATTGCAGTCTAACATAAATCTTTTGTTTTAAATGTTCCTCTTCTTCATGATACATTGTTGTTGTTGTTGTTGTTGTTGTTATGTGCCGTTGAGTCGCTTGCGACTCATGATATATTAGTAAGCTTATAAACCATTCTTTCTTAGGTAATTTTAACATTATAAGGAGTGTTGTAGTCTGTATAGCCCTGGAAATGCAGTCAGAATTTAATCTTAGTTCTGGCAACTTATTGTGTAATTTAAACTATCGGAAGGATCCTCTTTTTTAAAATGAGTAACGTTACAGGAGTCCATGCCAGATCACATACATGTTACATTGATAATAAAGTGCTTTATTTACCCACCTCTTTCTTTCTTCTGATCTTTTGTTTTCCACTCTATTATGGGATAACATGTCTTCATTATAATTATTATGAAAAATTTTTTATTCTCTATTAGCAAAATGGCTTGCCTCCTCAAACGCTATGAACAGGTCTTCAGGTCTTTCATTCATAGGGTCGCTATGAGTTGTTTACGACTCGACAGCACTTAACAATAACAAGACAACATAGAGCTACGTTGGCTAGTGGACAGAAAGTTATGGTACCAAGCCCAAGGTGGGTGATTTTAATCTGTGGCCCTCCTAAATTGTTTTTTGTCTAAAACATTCTTCTAAGTGCTATAGTACTGGTCTGTGCATTGTTCTACAGGGGTAACTCGTGGTTGCTGTGATGCTAAACACTGTGACACTGATATGCCAAATGTGATAATGGTTACCCATGGTGGACAGTGTTTGGTGGAGCTTCCCGATTAAAACAAGATTGAAAGCAGGAGTGGCATCCACTTCCAAAATGGCTTGCCTCCAGAAACTCTGTGAACAGTGTTCAGGTCTTTCATTGATAGGGTTTCTATGAGTTGTCTACAACTCGACAGCACTTAACAACAACAACAATTAGCATCTGAAGTGTGCAGAATTGTTCTTGGTCTTGCCGTTGTTAGATGTGACCCGTTGAAAAACAGGTCTGAACTTTGCTGTGTTTTACACCATCTTCAGGACCTCTGCCATGCTCAGGCCCATGTTTGTAGTCACTGGGCACACCACTCTACCTTGTTGAAGGTACTTTTCTCTTTTACTGAACCTCTGGATTTCCCAGCAAGTCTTTATTTATTTTTTTTTTTTTTTAGGAACTGGTCCCTGCTGACAGTATGCCCAAAGTATGTGAGACACAGTCCCTTGATAAAGACTAGTAACTTTCAAAGTTAGTTATAAAAGAATTTTAAGTAAAAATACATAAAAAGAATTTGTTCTAACAGTTTTCTTTAAGACATATTTTAAGCCTTTTATTACAACATACACACGTATTGACACTCTTAGGGATTATGTCCTATGTCCTGATAGTTTTTCGTTTTTCCATGATGAAAACAAAATTTATTTACATACCAGTTTATGTGTTATGCCTAAAAGATATGTATATGTGTGTGTGTGTGTGTGTGTGTGTGTGTGTATAGACATATATATGTCTATATATATATACACACACACACACATAAGGTGTAATTAAACTTTGAAACCCAAAATATATAGCTATTGAAAAACCAAACCTGTTGCTTTCAGGTAGATTGTGACTCAGTGACCATGTAGAAAGAAGAGAGGGAATTTATCTGATTTGGCTTCCAAGGCTGTAAATCTATATGGACACAACCACTTTTTCCTGGAGAATGAGTGGTGAGTTCGAACTACAGATCTTTTAGTTAGCAGCCAAGTGCTTAAACACTGCACCAAAGCTCCTTGGAAGTATACTTAATAGCCTTTAACTACACGGAATATACTGAATATAACTCAATGCAGGATTTTTACCAAAGTTTAAATGCAGTTCATCAGTTCAGTTCTGAAGATGTTTTGTAGCCACTGTCATTCAAACACATTTTCTCATTTAATATTTGTTAGTTGTTACAAAAACAATAAGCTTTTCTAGAATTATAAAACTCTATCTCAATCAGCCTATTCATTTTATGATGTCTTTATATTTTAGGCACACTTCAGCCTTGTTAACTTTAGAAGCAGCTAAACTTTTAATAAATAGAATTTAAGTGTTTTGTTCATATAAGCATCAAGCATAATATTAGTTAAATATCATGACATAGCCTTAATATTTCCTTTTTAGAAATCATTATTTAATTCATTTGTTTATATAAAATACAGCATGAAGAATGTAAGCTTAAGATTCTTCTGTGTGTGTAGTTTATTGTTAGTGGATGATTTTGGAAAGTGTTTATTCTTAGCATATAATGCTTTACAGACTGAAGAAGTGGTGTTTTGTCAAACAGTACAATAGGTATTAACTCTATTAAATTGTACCTATAAGGTTTTTGATAGGGAGTTTTTCTTAATAAGATAAAAATATAATTGAAATTCATTATTTTGAAATTCTCATTCTCTTACAAGGAACATTTGTTTGGGAATATGATATTGTATAATTTTTCATCTCCTAAGTTAATGGACTCATAAATTACTTCCACCTATCACTACCACGTCGGTTTTTACTCAACAATGACATCCTTTTTTGTATGTTCATTTTTGTCAAGTAGCAGTTCTTGAGCCTGTCTCTGGTAGGTTGCTGTGAAGCAGAATCAACAATAGCAAAGCAGGAAAAGGTTGACAGTGCAGTTAGCATTTATGCCTTATCTATACATGACTTAGGACAGTTTTGCCAAGCATTGAATAGTTTTCCTGTGGGAAACTTGAGCCCTAAAAGGAAATGAACATAGCGAAAGGGCTGCATATCACATGGGACTAAGATTTATTTTTAGAATGGCACTATAAAGCCATATTAGGTTTGAAGTAATGTGATAACATTATTTTATTAAGAGAGTCACTTTTTTTTTTCTGGAGAGCCTTTTCTTTCTTATTGTATTGTGTGCTATAGATTCAGTATAATAAATAGCCCTCTGTTAATATAGCCTATTTTAAAGTATTTATTAGAATTTATAAAGTACTTATTTGAGAAGCATTACAGTAGCCAGTTTATTGAGTCTTGTTTCTGTAATAAATATTCTGTAAAAATTTGTTTGTACATGATTGGCTTTTTTTGTTGTGTATTTTAAGATAAGTTATTTTCTTTATCAGGAGGGAAAGGAGTATAAAGGAGAATTTGGTATTATTGTGGCTATTTAATTGCCTTCAAATGGAAGAGCTCCTAACTAAATAAGACAGTGTTAATAAAGGAACCAAAATGGATTCTGCATGCTACAAATTATTTTTAAATTAAAAAAAATCAATAAAAGAATTTAACACTATATATTGTGCTGCTGTATAGTATTATAGTAAGCATAGTTAATAAGATTAAAAAAAAGTGTCAGGTTTTTCTACTACCTGATTTGTCATTTTTATGTCATGAAACCTGTGAGAGCTAGAACTTATAGGTACCTTGATTTTTTTTCTGAATCTTTCACGTTTTCCACTCCTGGCAGGGTATTGCTTTGCCGTTTTTCTGTCACTCATTTTAATGGAAAATACTTTTCTGACACGTTTCTTCCTTACCTAATCTTTTTCTTTCTCAGGCTTTACTGTAATTTCATTGGGTTCAGATATGTTATGGTGTTGGTAATTTCAATAAATTTTTAAATGATAGAGAACCCAGAATTACTTCTCCCTCTTTGGGGCATTAAATCTCAAATTGCAGAAAACCTGCCAAATGTACAATTTTGTTCCTTGGCTGCTCTTCCAAAGTTAGAGGTATCATATCCATCATAAATATCAAATCTGGTGAGAAAATACCACCATGGATGTGCTTTATGATTCCAGCTTCCTTCAATTGTTTTTTTCCTCCCATAAAAGAACAAGCAAGTCTGTCTTGGAGAACGTGCACCTGGGGTGCCCTTTGAAGGCAGTGATGGTAAATACTTGTTTCACATACTTTGGGCCTGTTGTCAGGAGGGGCCAGTCCTTGGAAAAAGATATCATGCTGGGAAAGGTGGAGGGTCAGATAAAGAGAGGAAGAAGCTCAACAAGATGGATGGACATAGTGACTGGAACAATGGGCACAAGCATACCAGGGACTGACAGACTGGCAAAGGGTTAGGACAAGGTTCAGATCTGTTCATAGACCATGAGTCTCCATCAAACCAATGGCATCTAACACAACAGCATAGACTCTTTGTGGCAGGGTCTGTTACTTCTTTACAGATAGAGATTACTGAGGCTTAGATAATTTAAGCAACTTGACTAAGGCACCCTAAGTTGGTAAGAGGGAGGTCATACTCAGAACTCGAACTACTTTATCCTAAAATTTGTATTTTTGTGACAAGTGCGATCAAGTAGAACACCTCAATTCTGTTTTCTTTGTCAAAAGTTATCTTTAGTCCTAACATGGTAATGGCCAGATTATAAAATGCTTTCGGTTACTTTAGTGTTCATGGAAATCTCATTTCAGTCTGCTCTCTGATGTGCTAGAACTTTGGAATAGAAATGTTAAAATATTAAAGTAATATTAATATGTTAAGTGATGAATCTGTAGTATTTCCTTTAAAGGAGAAATTTAATTTAAATATAAATTTCTTCTCTTCTTTTTGGTTCATCTTTTGAAGTCTGTTGTTAAAGTGTTAACTTTGGATTTTTCATCAAGAGCAAATCTCTGGAATAAATACACAAAGAAATACCTACCCACTGCTTTCTAGTTGACTCCAGTTTATTCTGACTGTCCATCGAGTTTCCAAGGTTATAAATCTTTACAGGGGAGACCAGCCATCTTTCTCTCATAGAGCATATAATGGATTCGAATGACTGTCTTTTTCAGGTAACAATGCAGTGCGTAATGCACTTTGCCACCAGGAATCCTTTTATCTTACCTGTAACTCACAAATCTAGTTTCCACTAACATCCGGACAGTTACATTGGTATAGAAGAAGTATAAAGAACGGTACTAAGATATGGTGTGGTATGTAGGGAGTTATGCTGTTAACCCGGAAGCCAAGCTTCTCTGGTGCTTCCAGTTCACCTGCAAGTCTATGAGAGAAAGCCCAGCAGTCTCTTCCTGCGTAATCTACAGCCTTACAGAAAATCAGCTATGAGTTGGGATTGACTCAGCAACAATGACTCAGTTGAAAGGAAAATGCTAACTTGAAGGTCTGTGTTGCTAGTCACATGGACAAAGGAAAATATGTTTGCCTGTATATGTTACTTGCCTGAAAGCTAAATGTAAGATAGAAGTTGTTTTGTTTTTTCCATATTAAAGGAGGCCATGACTCCTATTTATTTCAAGAGTTCTTATAGATTGGACTATGAAGTTCACTTCAGGTGCTTTAGTTTGTTTTATGTAAGCACACTGTACCTCATTTTATAAAGATATTAAAGTTATTGTTGTTGTTATGTACCATTGAGTCACCCACAACTCATAGCAACCCTATGTACAGTAGCTGTGAAGCTTACCCTGTCCTGAACCAGTTTCACTGACACCGACAGTCTGAACCCCATTGTCCCAGTTACTGTGTCAGTCTGTCTCATACAGGGTCTTCCTCTCCAGCGCCATCCCTCTACTCCATCAAGCATGATGTCCTTATCCAAGGACTGTTCCCTCTTGGCCATGTGCCCAAAGTACATGAAACAGAGCCTCAAAATCCTAGCCTTCAAGGAGCAGCTTGGTTTCACCCTCTTCAAGACAGACCTATTTGTTCTCTTGGTGGTCCATGGTATCTTCAGTACGCTTCCTTATTAAAATATATATAATTTAACAAAACAGGAAAAGTTAAGGAAGAGATTAAAAAAAATACAGGTAATAAAAGGGGAAAAAGACAAAATGGAAAAAAAATATAGGTAGAACAGGATGCAGGCCGTGATCCTGGAATGTTGGGCTCAGAATGTTTGATTCTGAGTTTCTTGGAGGCCAGTGTAAAAATAGGCATTTGTGATTGTCCATGGGGGGAAAAAACCCCCACAATTCTTTAGGACAATATAGATCACCCCAGTTCTCCACCCTCACATACCCCCAGGAACACAGTAATAGATGCTTTCTTTGTCATTAAATAGGAGGATCTATAACAGGTTTAGTTTTTGTTTTTCATTTAAACAGGGTATAAAGGCCAAGAGATTGTGATAAAATATAGATATACCTAGTGGTTAGCCTATTTTTTAAATGGTTTTTCTTTGTTGATGCCCCCCCCAATATGCTTTCATTTTTAAGAAGATCATATATTTTTGTTTGTGACTTATAACACATTCATTTACTTTATATTTTCCAAAGTGCTGGACATCTTTATTCAAGGAAGCACTTATGTAAAAAGAAAAGGTCTATGTACAGTCTATATCATGTCTATTTAAATTATTAGTGACTGGAAGATAAAACTATTTTTAATACTTCAAGAATTTTGAATGCTGCTTAAGAGAAATTTTTCACTGTATAGGAAGTTTTGGGGGCTTAGAATATGGATTAGGATTCTACACCAATTTTTGAATAGTAGTACCACCTCTCTAATTGTCTAGCAGTATGACTTTAAGAAAGTGATTTAAAACTTTCACTCACATTTAATAGTACTCATCTCAAAGAGATAGTCTTTAGTAAGGGTTACACCTCAATATCAATAACAAAATCTTCTCCTGAACCAATAGGCAGTATCTTAGTTGGAGAAAAGATTGAAATTATCAATGGTTTAATTTTACTTAAATCTATAGTAACAGCCATGGCAGCGACAGCCTGACTCAAGCCATGGTGTTTTCTGTCACTTCAAATGCATTTGTAGGTTGGACAATAAATAAGACCAAAGAAGAGTTGATGCATTTTTAAAGAGTATTGGCTATACCATGGTTGCCAAAAGAACTACAGCAAAGTCCACGTTGGAGGAATTTCCGCTAGGGGCAGCTCAGAGGCAGCTGTGGTGAAACATTGTATCACATAGTTTGGGCATGTTGTCAAGAGGCTGCAGATCTTGGTAAAAGATGGTGTGCTAGAATAGAAGGAGAGGAAGACCCTCTACAATGGGGAGCATTTGGAGTCAAATTTTTAGGCTTTGCAGAGGTTTATAGGATAATCTTGGTTTTGCCCAAACATTAAAACATCTGTCTTCTTGGACTCAAAATTCTTATTTTAATTCCTTAGCTTGTTTAATTTATGCAGTTCTCATAGTTCTAAACCATGAAATTAAATTATAAAATACAAGTACTTAACAGAGAATATTATGTCATGTTAGGAACGTTTTTAGATCTCAGTTATATTCTCTTTCAAGTGAAATGCCCCTTGAACTTTTTCACCTTTTGAATTTTTATCCTACTTAGGGTCTTTTAAAAACTGAGTTCTTAAAATTACATCTGACAAGTTGTATCTGAATTTTAAATAACAGAATAACAGGGGGAAAATTCTGTGAAGCAAGCTGAAATGATAAGACACAGTATAATCGTTGTTGTTGTTGTTAGGTGTTCTTGAGTCAAGTATGATTTATAATAGCCCTGTGAACCACAGACCTGAACCATCTCCTATCCCGTGTCATCTTCATCTTTGAAACACTTGAGCCCTTTTGCCACAGTCACTGTGTCAATCTTTGCTAGAGGTCATCTTCTTTTATTTCTATTAAACGCCATTTTCTTATGTGACTACATGATTGGTGTTCAAAGCATTTGTAGAATTCTGAAATAATCTTAAGAACTAGTATTTTTAGGCAACAACCCACCCAGCTTTGGGAGTAAGAATCTTCCCTGTGCTGGTTATTTCTCATGGCAGCCATCCACTGCGTTTTCTTTGTTTGTACTTTTTTTCTTCCTGCCATTCTTAGCTTTCTATTTTTCAACTTAAGTTTACAAAGAGTATGTATTCAAAGGGTTTCCTCCAGTTCCCAGTACCTCGTTAGTTCTGAGAAGTTGTCCAGTGGGTCAGTTCTCACAGTGATGTATAAAAATAGTCAACTAGAAAGATTACATAATGTGGGACCACTAAATTGAGCCAATAAACTAGTTTCAAAACCAAGATGGAGAAAAGAATAGAGGATCACTTCCTTGGATTTTTTTTTTAGTACAAAATCCTTTAGAAGAACCTTAAAGGAAAGCTTCACTATTATTAGAAACTTACCATACAAATGTACCCTCTTTCTTTAAGGTACTACTGAACTTATACCCACAATTCATTGACCATTTTCGTTATACAAATTTAGTCCAAAATTTTATTGTTTTTAGATGCCTCTGAGTTGATAGCAACTCACAGTGACCATATGAGCAACAGATCTGAACCTTGTCCTATTCTGCACCGTCTTCAACTCTGCCATGCTCGGGCCCACTGTTAGTCACTGTGTCAGACCATCTTGTTGATTTTGCTCTTTCTCTAACTCTCTACCTTTCCCAGTATGGTGTTTCCAGGGCTAGCCTCTTCAGACCCCAGAGAATGTGACACAAAGATTTTCCGTCTTTGTCTCCTTATTGAATACTCAAAAGATTAAATTCATTACTAAGAATTAATTTGGGTGATATAATTTCTTAGCCTGGATTTTTGTTTTATCTAATTAGGAGGTAATGTCACATACAGCAGTATTTTAAAAAAAACAACACACCAAACAACAAGTTTTATATTTTAAAGCAGTTTTCTATTTAAAAGACTACTATGAAAAAAAGAAAATTCTTACTTTATGCAGATTTCATTAATTTTCTCTGTAATGGCTCCTTGCTCTTCCAAGATTTCATCTAGGACACTCTGTTATATTTAGCTATTGTGTCTGCTTAGGCCTCTTAACTGTGACAGCTTCTCAGAATTACCCTTGTTTTTTGATGATCAGATATTTTGAAGAATGCCCCTCTGTTGAGATTTTATTTTCTTCGGAGGATATGAATTTAGAGAAAAAAACAACTTAAGCAATAAATGGCTATTTTCTTTATATCAAGAGTGCATAATGGCAACGTGAATTAGCACTGTTGATGTGGATCATTTGGTCCTGTTTTTCTGATTCCTGCACTATGAAGTCCCCCCCTTTTCCTATTTTACTTTAAGAAGGAAGTCACTAAACGCAGCTCACACTGTGGGAATTGTGCCTTCCCTCTTTGCTGGCAGAAAGTCTAAACTTTTAGTATTTCTTCTGCATAAGAGATTTATCTCGTTCCATCCCATTTATTTGTTCATTTATTCTATGTAATCCAAATTTAGGAATATTTCTATTTTCATTATAACCCATTACTACTTTATTTATTTTGTTGCTCAGAATATTCTGGCTGTGGCCATTTGGGGCTCCTTCATTTAACTCCTGTGTCCCTTAGCTATAACTTCATCGTTGCTGGTTTGCTTACTTTAGGAAGGTGGGGGAAGATTACTCTGACAATTCAGGGTGTTCCAGGCTTATTGTGTATATTTTGCACTTTATTCCCACAATCAATTATTTCTTCATCGAGCCTCTTTTATTCAAGAAACTTCTATTGATTAACAGTTGTAGATACCAAGATCAGAGACGTAGATGTTCTTGTTGCTATTTGGAGTTGTTACCGCTATGCTTTCTGAGCTAGACAGCAAGGAAATGTATGTGTAGTAATATTTTTTTATCTGAGAACATGGATCCAGGAAATCATTAGGCTACAATGGACTTAAGTGCAATAGAGACTGTGCAGGCAGTGTTTTGTACATGATCACTAAGTGTTCGAGCCAACCTTTTAGCACCTCACAACAATGTACATGTAAGATATGTGCTTAGGGTTTCATGTATATGTTGTGGTTGTTAAGTGTCGTCTAGTTAACTCAGACTCACAAGGAACACAACAGACTGAAAATTTGCTCTATTCTGAGCCATGCTCAAGTCCGTTGTTACTGTGTCAGTGCATGTCGTTGCTGGTCTTCCTCCCTTTCATGGATCCTCTGCCTCTCTCAGCAGGATGTCCTCTTTTCCAAGGACTGCTACCTCATGACAGGCCCCAAAGTATGTGAAGTGAAGTCTCACCATTCTTGCCTAGAAAGCACACCTTAGTAGTTCTTTCTCCTAGACAGATTTGTTTGTTCTTTATAGCAAGCCATGATATACTCAGTACTGGCAACAAAATTCAAAGGCATCAATTTTTCTTCATTCTTCATTATTCACTGTCCAAGATTCACTTCCATATAAAACAGTTGAAAACACCCTGGCTTGTATCAGACCTACCCTACTGTTTTGACATTCTTGGTTTTAGTACCTGAAAGAAGTCCTTGATAGCAAATTTGCCCAGTACAATACATCTTTGGATTTTTTGAATGTTGCTACTATGGGTGTTGATTATGGATCCAAAGAAAGTGGGTGTGTGTGTGTGTGTGTGTGTAGAGATACTTTTTAAAAAAAAAAACAAAACACGAACACATACTATAACCCTGACTACAACTTTGTAAGGTAGATACTATCAAGAGACCATAAGAAACTAAGTTGTTTTGGTAGTAAGAGATTTAAATAGTTTCATACCCTGGTTTCTCTGACTCTGTGGTCCACCCCTGGATTTTTATGCATTTATGTAATAGCTTGTATATTTGTCTAAAGTAATACTGGAGACTTTTAAAATATAAAAGGCTTGAATTGTCTTGTATCTCTTTTTTATTTAAGTATCTTTTTATTTCTGCTATAAAAATCTCCTTTATATAATAAAATTTGCCAATCTTTACAATTGAGAGTTTTAACATATATTGTTAAGTACCATTGAGTCACCCCTCATTCATTCAGTAGCTCTAAACCCTGCCCTATCCTGAGCCAGTCGCACTGACTCCTATACATCTAATCCCATTGCCCCAGTTACTGTGTCAATCCATATAATGTTGTTGGATGCTGTTGAGTCTCCTGTGACTCAGACCCTATGTACAACAACTCTGAACCCTGCCCTATCCAGTCTCACTGACTCTTGACACACCTCCCCCCATTACCCCAGTAACTGTGTCAATCCATCTCATCTGGGGTCTTCCTTTCCTGCACTGTCACTCCAGTCTTTGATGCATATTCTCCTCCAAAGCCTGGTCCCTCCTTGCCACATGCCCAAAGTATATGAGCTAGAGCTTCAGAATCCTTGCCTCCAAGGAGAAACTTTGTTTCATCCTCTCCACGACAGACCTTTTTGTTCTTTTGGCAGTTCCTGATATGTTCAATACTCTCTTCCAGTACTACAACTCAAACATTAATTCTTCTCTGATGCATATCGATTAATTGTGAAGACCCTGGCATTCATTAGGTACACCTTAGTCTCTAGACTGACATCATTGCTCTTTAGCACTTTGGAGATGTCTTTGACAGCAGACTTCCCCAGTGTAATTCATCTTTTGATTTCCTGACTGTTGGTATCAAGAGTGCTGATTTCACACAAGCTGAAATTGTTAAGAACTTCAATCTTTTTTCCATCTGTTATGGTGCTGCCAATTGGCCCAGTGGTGAGAATCATTGTCTTCTTGATGTTGAGCTTTAATCCATATTGAAGACAACAGTCCTTGACCTTATGTAGCAGACACTTCAAGTCCCCTCAGTTTTGGCAAGCAAGATTGTATTATCTGCATAATGCAGGTTGTAGATGAGTGTTCCTCCAGTCCTGATGTCACATTCCTCCTGCCTCCCAAATGATCTGCATGTTCAGCATATAGATTGAAATAGCGACAGGACACATTCTTGATGCACTCCTTTCCTGATTTGAACCATCAAGTGTTTTCTTGCTCTGTTTTGACAACTGCTTCTTAGGTTTTCTATAGGTTTCACATCAGCACAATCAAGTGTTCTGGGATTCCCATTCTTCTCAAGGTTAGCCACAATTTATGGTGATCCACACAATCTTATCTTTGCATAGTTCATGAAACAAAAATAGACATTGCTCAGGTACTCTTTGCTTTCAGCCAAGATCCTTCTGACATTGGAAATAATGTCTCTGGTGCCATGGCCTCTTAGTGGAGAAAAAAGGAGAAAAGAATAACACTTTGGTTTTTCATCTTGAAATAGGAGGGAGTGTCAGGCTATTGGCTGATACACTGGATATTATGTAGTTCAGGGAGAAATGGACCTGTTAACTCTGAAGATGGTGAATTGTTCAAATAGAAAGTTGTGTTTTCTGTTTTCAATTCTTGAGAGTATGAGCAAATACAGTTCTGGGTGGGAAAAGTATTAGAAGTAGCTGAATGTTGATGTTTTATGAAAGATTGCTGACATTATTGGCATTTGTTCCGATAGAAGATGAAACCATTTTCTCTGCTTGGTAAAAGCAAGAAATACTTTCTTTCAGCCTGTTTGAATAAGCTCCTTGGCATTTGATGATAAAATATTTGTAGTAATTACTGTTTGCATTCTTATGCTATTTGCCCTTCGGACAAACCCCAATTAAGGGAATTCTGTTTTCTCTTTGAGAACCTAGCAAAAGAATTCCATGCCGAAGGATCAGTTAAACAGCAGCTTTTGTATTTCCCCCCCAACATCATTCTTTCTTCCTTAAAGGATAGAATTTTTTTATGAGCGATCCATTTTTAATAACAAATAAACCTCTTAATGAGAGAAAGGTCACCAGCTGCACATCTCTACAAGCGGTAAGAGTATAACATAAAGTGTATAGAGTAAAACGGCTTGCTTTTCTTTAGTATTTCTTTTCCCTTACATATGATTCTGCTTTGACTTAATTGAGTGGTTTCTAAAGAGGAAGTTCCTGTGGGAGTAACTGAATATGTGAAACTGGCAAGATTTGTGGAGAAGTGTGTCAGAACATTGGCAACTTCAACAATTTCACATGTATTGTTCAGTGACATTCAGTATAGTCATCCTTTATACAACTGCCCTTTTACCACTATTAATAGAAGCTCATTGGCCCCTGGATACCCATGATAATCACAAACTCTGATCTCCCTACATTTGTTTATTTCATGTAAGTGAAGTCATATAATGTTTGTCCTTTTGAGACTGGTTTATTTAACTTAATGTCTTTTTAAGGTTTATCCATTTTGTAGCATGACTCTGTATTAAAGCATGTAGCTTAAAAGACAGTACGCTTGTATATACTCAAATATGTATGTAATTGAAAACTGGACTGGACCCTTTCTCCTTTTGTTTCCACAGGAGTCTCCGCAGGACAGTGCTATCACCCGAGACATTAACCGGACATTCCCAGCCCATGATTATTTCAAAGATACAGGAGGAGATGGACAAGATTCTTTATATAAAATATGCAAGGTATTTTATGTCAGGCAAAAGCTCCTCCATTTTGAAAGGTGGTTCTGGCCTTTGGAGTTTTATTTACAAAAATCATCCAAGTTTAGCTTTTATTTGATATTCCAGAATGCAAAAAAGAAACAAAAAGATTCTGTAGAATCAAAGGTAACAACACAATTGTAGAGTCAATAAAGAATGTGAAATAATAACAAAATAAAATAGGCTTTCTTTTTCTCTCATGATCTGAGAATTGCAAGCGACCATTTTTTGGTCTCAGTTAAGACTTAAAAATTATTTTTTGTTAAGAGCCTCCAAGTCCTATAGCAGTACAAATTACTATGCAGTATTCACATTGTAAGTGATGAACTAGCCACTCAGATTATTCTCTTCCTATCTCCTAACTTCGCCTACACCTTACCTAGTTTCTCACTCTCTGCCTTTCTCTTTCTCTAGTTGTTCAGACCATAGCCTTTAACTTTGCACACTGCCTAGAGATGCTTTCCACTCTAGACCTTCAGCTGTCACAGCTGGACAGAGGTTCCCAAATCTACATTCATCTCTATTAGCTTGAGTCCTAAATTTCCATGCCAGAGTTTGTCAAGTACATTTTTTTTAAATGTCTAAAATTAGAATTCATTTAAAAATATTATTATAATGAAAATGTTCACACTTAAAAAAACGTTGAGTGTTACAGTGAATCTTTACATATTCACCTCCAAATACAACATGTATGAATATATTCCTTCATCTGCTTCATCTATTCCCTACCTCTCTTGTTCTCTGAAGGTACATTAAAGCAAATCTTTGACATAATGATCCTATATTAATTATTCAATGTGCTTTTCTAAAAGGTAAGGATATGTCGGAAGTAGCCACAACATCATTATCCATCTAACAAAATAAACAGTAATTCTTTGTCACCATCCATTAGCCACTTCATATTCAGATTTCTCTAAGTATATCTAATATAATTGAACAAAATCATTATATAGTGAGATTTCATATTTAGTTTTTATCTCTCTTTATTGCAAACAGGCCTTCTGTTGTTACTGCCTTTCTAAAGATATTATTACTTTCATTTTTCATTACCTTTCTTTGACTTTGTGGAGTTCAATCTGATTGATAACTCTTACATGCTACATCTTTTTCTGTCTGTTGGACTGGTGCAGGCTGGTGTCATGTTACTGGCACTTGCACAAAAGCTTCCTTGCTTTAGTCTCCCCCCCCCCCCCAGCTTGTTCTAGCTTGTCTGGTATTTATTCTGTGTTGACTTTTCCATTGAATTGTGTCAGTGCCTTCCACAAACAACCCTAAGTGTGCTCCATAATTCATAGAATGAATTAAAAATGCCTAAATTCAATTTCTTTTCCTAGATTCCTGAGTTTAGCATTCATGGCATTTTGTAATATATCCTGGCTAATTTCTTGCTGCAAAAACCTCAGATATTTTAAGCTTGGATACGTGCAACTTTTCTGTATACTCTTTTTCTGACTCTTGCACTGACCCATGAGGGTCTCGAGCGATAATCATTCCTTATGTATGTTAGTATTTGGCACAATTCTCTGTATTTAGTAGGTGCACAATTCCCTGTAGTAGGTGCTCATTAAATATTTGTGAATTAATGAAATCCTCTTTCTCCCCTTCTAGTTCATTGCATTTCCCATGGGCCTTATAGTCTAAACATTTCCCATCTTTGTCACTTATTTTCATGGCTCTGTACATTTTGTCGGACTCTTTTATCAGCTTGAAAAATATGCCCCCCTCCATTCTCTACCTATAGATATTCAGCACATAGAACTGGACAGTAATTCAGTCTTTTGTGCATATGGGCACCATGAATTGGAGCTGGCTCAATGACAACAGTAATAACATAATTGCTTAAGTTATGTGTGGAGCACTTTATGTGAGAAGACTGAGAATAATAATACTTGAGTTCTGTGGGATAAATCTGTGGTTATTGTAAGGAATGTAAGTAACATACCAGGAACCAAATCTAGACATTGGCATTTGTGAGATTTGAGCTTAATTCTGATTAATTCTAAAACCTTTGATCTTTCTTAAAGGTTAACTTTTGATTTATACCTTTAAAAATACTGTCAAAGTGTTTTCCAAAGAGCTGTGTTGGCATATATTACTACTATTTTTAAACAGTTTCAGCAATATTCATACCTAAAATTTGTCCATTTTTATTTATTTGATAGAATAAAGTGAGATCTTCTGTTAAAAATAAATCATTTTAAAGCTTTCTGTGTACATCATTCACCACTTGTCTTTCCAGTTGTCATGTTGTGACTTGTTTGTCTCTGTGGTGCTAGAAACGATGCCACCAGTATTTCAAACACCAAAAGAGGTTCATTGAGTTTCCAGATTAAGTCAGACCAGGAAGAAAGGTCTGATGATCTATATCTACTGGTTTTTTGTTTGTTTAATACTTTTTTAATTTAAGTTATTATTCATTTCAGTAAAAATTTACGGAGACTTTGGATTTCCATTTATTCATTATTGCACTTTTCTTCCCTCCCAACCCTCCCCCTTAGTACTGTTAAAAATTAAGACAGTGAAAACCTCTAAGAGCATTATCCAACTTACTGGTTTGGATATGTTATTGGAAAGATTGATTTCTAAAGGGGGATCTAACGTCTGGTGAAATAGAGGGCCAGTGAGAGTGAGGGGTACTCTTGGTGAGTTGGACTGGCAAAATTGCCACAAAAACAGATGCAAACATACTGGCAAATAAGACGATGATGTAAGACTGAACACGATCTCATTTATTAGTACACAGGGTCACCAAGAGTCAAAGCACACTTGATGGCAGGCAGCCAACAAGAATAACAGGGAGCACTGGGGGCATAGTCTATAGGGAACTGTGCTGCTAACCCGAAGTCCATGTCTCTCTAGTGGTTAGAATCCACCAGAGGCTCCTGAGGAAAAGATAGTCGGTCTCCTTCCCTGTAATTTACAGTCTTGGCAACCTAATGAGCAATAGCTATGAGTCAGTTTTGACTCCACAACAATGAATAGTATTAGTACAGCAGCAAGAGTATCAATGCACATCATGTATATGTGGTCCCATACCCGTCTCCTCAGATTGCTTTGATGAAATTGAAAGATAATATTACATTGACTTTCTTCTGCATTTTTGAAAGCATAGTTCTAAGAAGTACTTTATTTTAAACATATGTACATAAACACATTTATGGGAGCTCTAGTGGCTTAGTGCCAAGAAGCCATGCTGCAATCCCAAAGGTACATGGTTCAAATCCACGAGCTTCTCCGTGGGAGAAGAAGGGGCAGTCTCTTCCTGTGCAATTAACTGCCTCTGAAAACCCACGTGAGGGTCAGCAGTGGGTCGGTTCTGACACAAAGGTACACAACAACAGTGTTGTTGTTGGTAGGTGCTGTCGAGTCTAGCAGACTCAGTGACCCCATGAACAAAATATCTGTGACTCAGTGACCCTACGAACAAAAGATCTGTTCTCTCTTGAGCCATCCTCATACTTTCTGACACACAAGAGCCCATTGCAGCAATCACTGTAATCATTCCACCTGGTTAAGGGACTTCCTCTCCTTCACTGACCCTCCTCCCTTCTCAACATTGTGTCCCTCTCCAAGGAATAGTAGGTACCTCCTAGCAACATGTCCAAAGTACATGAGGCAAAGCTTTATCATTCTTGTCTCCAGAGAGCACTCCGTCTACACCCTCTCCAAGACATATCAGTTCGTCCTCTTGGCTGTCCATGAGATGTTCAGTGCACTTCTCCTATACCACAGCTCAAAGGCATCAATTTTTTTTTCTGTCATCCTCTTTCATTGTCCATCTCTCAAATGCATAACTAGTAATTGGAAAGACTATGGCCTGAATCAGACCATATCAGAACAAATACCAGAAGATAACAGACGATATCAGAAGTCGTTGGAGAAGCTCAATATCGGCAGTCAGAGTTATGCCAGGGGAAGACTGTGAGTCAGGTCATCAATTACTCATATGCAAGTTCAAATTGAGGCTGAAGAAAATGAAAGCAAGTCCATAGGAACCAAGATATGATCTTGAATCAATTCCATCTGAATTTTATGATCATCTAAAGAACAGGTTTGAGGCATTGAACACCAATGATAGAAGACCAGATTAGTTGTGGGGTGGTATCAGAGATATCCATGAAGAAAGCAAAAGATCATTACAAAACACAAAAACAATATACATATTTACTTTAAACACTATATTATGTATTTGTAAGAGTTTTCCCAAAAACTAACGATAAAAACCTAATGTGTATACATTAACATGAGTAAATATTAGCATCACAGTTTGCCAGCTACTCTGAATACTGTTGCCATTAAATGCCCAAGATGGCTACAACTCATATAGATCTTTTGTACAACAGAATGAAACCTGGCCAAATCTGTTTCTTACAATCTCTACTTTGCCTAAACTCATTATGCAGTCACTGGCAATTCATCTCATCAAGAGTCTTTCTCTCCTTCCCTGACCCTTTACTCTTTCAGGCATGATGTCTTTTTATCAAGAGACTGACTCTGACTGATAATTTGTGCAACGAATGTGAGACAAAGTTTCACCATCCTAATTATGACTGCACTTCTTCCACAACAAATTTCTTTATTTCTTTTGACAGTCCATGGTATATCAATCAAAGGCATCAATTCTTTAATCCTTATTCATTCTGCAACTTTCATTGTCAGTAACATAAGAAACAATTAGAAATACCATGACTTGGGTCAAGTGTACTTTAGTTTTAAACTGACATTTCTGACTATTAACTTTTTTAATTAAAAGGTCCTTGACAAAAGATTTTCCCAGTGCACCATATCTTTTGATTTTTTTTTTATTTTTTTTTTTTTTTGGACTGTTGTTTCCTTGCATGTGTATTGTGGAGCCAAGTAAAATGAAATCATTGACAACTATTTTCTCTATCTATCATGATGCTGCCTGTTGATTCAGATATGAGTATTTTTGTTTTCTTGGTGTTGAGTTTTAATCTATCCTGAAAGCTAGAGTCTTTTGAACTTTAGGAAGTGTTTCAGATTTACCTCTTTGAGCACACAGGACTATATCATCTGCGCGTCACAGTTTGCTTGAGTCTTCCTCAAAGCTTATGCCGTGCTCTTCATATACTTCAACTTCTCAGGTTCTTGAAGGTATGTACCAGGTAGTGAGAGAGATGGCTAAATCCAGTAGTTTTTAATTTTTTTTAAAGAGCTCCTTTCCATAGTGGTGGTACCATTTTATAAGAAAGTTCAAATCTCTCTGCATTCTCAGCAGCATTTGATGTGTACTTGTCCTGTTGAACTTTGCTGTTGTTGCTGAGATGAGATGATATCTCATTGTTGTTTTGAATTGCCTAGCTCTTGAGCTCTGCTGATCTATTAGTATGGAGTTACAGTGCCAGCCTAAAAGCACGTGGATGAAATCCACCAGTAGTTCCAAGGGAAAAAGATAAGTAGTCTTCTTCCATGTAATTTACAGCCTCTGAATAACAAGAACAGTGGCTAATGGTGAAAACTCTGATGGCATAATAATCCATAGAGCAGCTCCTCTGGCATCTGAATCCACTAGCACTCTATGAATGAAAGAGGAACAGTCTCCTGTGCAGTTTCCAGCCTTCAGAAACCCATGGATGGATCAGCTATGGGTCACTTCTTCCTTGACGGCCATCATTTGAGTTGAATAACTAATCTTGAGAATTTCTTCATATATTTATTGGCTATCTGAATGTCTTCTTTGATGGAAGATTTTCACATCCACTGTCCGTTTTATGGTAGGGTTGTTTTTCATTTTGTTGTTGAGGTGTTGGTATTCTATAAATTTTAGAGATTTATACTTTTCCAGATAATGCTCTTCCTGAATGTTTTTTCCCCAATGTGTAGGTTCTCTTTTTACTCTCCTGGAGATATCTTTTGGTATTTAATTTTTAGGTCTCAATAGTTTATCTTCTGTTGATTGTGTATTTTTACTCATATTTGATAGCCTGTTTATGCCATAGATTACAATTCTTAAGTTTGACCCTATAGTTCTGTGATAATCTTTGTAAATTTTAGATTTTACTTCTAAGCCCTTGATCTGTCTTGAATAAATTTTGTATATGGTGTGAAGTATGGATCTTGTTTCAGTTTTCCACTGATAGAGTACTAGTTTTACCAGTAGTTTTCTTAAGGAGACTATCTTTTGCACATCTATTGGGTTTTATGTCTTTCTCAGATCAGCTGTCCAAAGGTGCATGGATTTACTTCTAGGTTCTCAGTTATGTTCCATTGGTCTATGTATTGGTTCTTGTAGCAGTACCATGCTGTTTCCGTTACTGTAGCTGTATGGTAGGTTTTGAAATCAAGAAATGTGAGGGTTCCTACTTTGTTTTTATTCTTGAATAGTGCTTTGCTTATACAAGGCCTCTTTCCTTGTCATATAAAGCAGGTGATTGCTTTTTCTCTCTCTTTGAAAAAGGATTACTGGATCTGAATTGTTGATACTGTGTGCCGTCAAGTTGCCTGCGACCCATAGCAACCCTATGTACAGTAGCTCTGAACCCTGCTGTATCTTGAGCTAGTCTCATCTAAGTGTCTCAGACACACCTACCCTCATTACTCCAGTTACTTTGTTAATGCATCTTATCCAGGGGCTTCCTTTTCTGCACTCCTTCCTCCACCCTTCCATGCATGATGTCTTTCTCCGAAGACTAGTTACTCCTGGCCTTGTGCCCCATATGAGATGGAGCTTCAAAATCCTTACCTCAGGGAGCAGCCAGGTTTTACTATCTCCAGGATAAATCTGCCTGTTCTCTTGGCAGTCCATGGCATGTTCAGTACTCTTCTCCAGCACCACAACTTGAAGACATCTTCTGTCATCTTTGTTTAATGTCCATCTCTCTGATGCATAGCACGTCATTGTGAAGACCATGACCTGAATTAGGTATACTTTAGTCTTCAGCCATCGTTGCTCTTCAGCACTTTAGAGAGGTCCCTCATAGCAGACTTTTATAATGCAGTTCATCTCTTGATTCCCTGACTGCTGGTGACAAGAGTACAAGAGTGTTGTTGATGTGGAGCCAAGCAAGCTGAAATTGTTAACAACCTCAATCTCTTCTCCATCTGTCATGGTGTCGCCAGTTGGCCCAGTGGTGAGAATCTTTGTATTCTTGATGTTGAGCTTCAATCCATATGGAAGACGACAGTTCTTGACCTTCTGTAGCAACTCTTCAGTTCCTCTTCAGTTTCTACAAGCAAAGTGGTATCCTCTGCATAAGGTGAGTTGTTGATGAGTGTTCCTCCAATCGTGATGCCACATTCTGCTCATAATGTCCAGCCTCCTGAATGAGCTGTTCTTCATATAGATTAAAAAGGAATGGAGACAGGAAGCATCCCTGACATACTCCTCTCCTGATTGTGAACCATTCATTGTTTCCTTGCTCTGTTGTGAGGTGTACTTTGTAATCCAAGTATAGGTTTTGCATGAATACCATCAAGTATTCTGGGAGGATCTGAATTAGAATTGCATTATATCTGTAGATCGCTTTTAGTAATACTGAGATTTTCACAGTTTTATGTCTTCTAATCCATGAGCAGAAGCAGGATTAGCATCCATTTTCTAAAGAACATGCCTCTGGAAACTCTGAACTTTCATAAATGTCAGTAGTTATACAAAGGCTTCAGGCCTTTTGTTCATAGGTTGCTATGAGTTGTGTTCGACTCAACAGCAATCAACAACAAAAATCCATGAGCATGGTATATTCTCCTATTTATATTGGTCTCTATCTTTTGTAGTAGCATTTTATAGTTTTCTTTGTATATATTTTTGTATCTCTGTTTAGATTTATCCCAAGAAACGCATCATTCTGAAAGAAAATCATATTCATAAGAAACACAAAAATCAGTGAAAAAAATTATAGATTAGTATCTCATGAACATAAATGCAAAAATTCTAAACAAAATCCTAGCCAACCAAATTCAGTATCATATTTAAAAAAACCAAACATCATGATCAGATAGAATTCATTGATAGCTCAATATTAAAAAACAAAAAAACCCACAAACTCAACAATCCATGTAATCATCCACATCAGTAAAACAAAGGAAAATAATTACATGATAATATCCATTGATGGCTGCATTTGACAAAGTCCAACACCCTTTCCTGATCAGAACAGTCACCTAAGGAGCAGTAGAAGGGTTATTCCTTACCTTAATTAGAAACCTATCCACAAAACCAACAGCCAGTAGATCTCAGTGGAAAGAGATGGAAGGCATTCCCTTTGTAAACAGGAACCACACAAGGATACCCTTTATCATTTCTTCTGTCCAGTATTGTATTGCATGTTCTAGCAAAGAGATGGTCAAACAATGTCTATTTTCAGATGATGGGATCCTAAATACAGAAAATCAAAGACTCGACAGGAAATTAACTGGAATTTTGAACTTCTTTCTTCATCACCATTTACTATTTATCATATGCTACTAACAGAAATTTTTAGTGTTGACTAATTCTTTTTTGTACAGTGATTCCATGTACTCTCTTCACCTTCTTTTGATGCTGAAATTCTATATCACGATGCTATATCCAAATGGAGCAAGGGAATACTGGTTTAAAATCAGGAAAGGTCTGTGTCAGGGCTGTATTCTTGCTCCATACCTATTCAGTCTGGATGCTGAACAATTCGTTAGAGAAGCTGGACTCTAATGAAGAAGAATGTGATACCAGGATTGACTCATCAACAACCTGTGTTACGCATATGACACAATCTTGCTGCTTGCTGGAAAGCAAGGAGGACATGAGGCGCTTGCTGGAGAGGATCAAAGACTGCAGCCTTCATTGTGGATTATAACTCAACATCAAGAAAACAAAAATCTTCACCACTGAACTTAGAGGACACATCATGGCAGATGGAAGAAAGATTGAAATTGTCTACTATTTATTTTTACTGGGATCCACAGTCAACACCCTTGGTACTAGAAGTTAGGAGATCAGGAAATGTATAGCATTGGGAAAGTCTGTTCTTGGGGCCTCTCCGAAATTCCTAAAGAGGGGTGATGTCAGTTTACAACTAAGGTGTGCCTGCTTCAAGCCATAGTCTTTCTGATCATGTACTGTGCATCTGAGAACTGGACATTGAATAAGGATGACAGGAGAAGAATGGATGCTTTTGAGATGTGGTGTTAAGAAGAGTGCAGAATAACTTGAGGACTGCCAAAGAAACAAAGAGATATGTCTTGGAGAATGCAACCATAGATGTTCTTTGGAGGCAAAAGTGTGAAGCTTTGTCTCATACTTTGGGCATATTGTCAGGGAAGGCTGATCCTTGAAGAGGAACATCATGCTTTCTAAGGTGGAGTTTCTGCCAAAGAGAGGAGGACCTTCTGTGAGATTAGTTGCTAGAGTATCTGTAGCAATGGGCTCCAGTATGTCAGGGTTGATAAGGATGGCTCAGGATACAATAGAGTTCAGATTGTTGTTTGTTAGGACAGCTATAAAGCTTGATGGCACTTAACAACCACCAATAACAGTAATGCCTAAAATTTATCTTTATTGCATTTCATTATTTATAATTTCCAATTAAGTTCATACGTTTTTACATTCCCTGTTCCCATTATTCATGAATATCTACAGCAGTTTCTCCTCATTTGCACTCATGCCATGTCAACAGATGAAGGCCCTTCATTGACTGAATACCTTATTCCATCTACTTTATTAAGGTAGCCTCTGCTTTGAAGAGACAACTCTTCTCGAATTGCATTTTAATTTTTTTTCTACCTAATGACATTATCTTCTGTCATTAAAGAGATACTCAGCTCTTTACAGTGTTTTCAGGGGTCTGTTATTTCAGATATTTATAACCAGCCCTGCTTCCTAGTCTTTTTTAATGTGGAGGCTCTGCTAAAAAATGTCTACAATGAGGTAACCCACTGGTATCTGAAATACTGCTGTATCACTTTGAATGGAAAAACTGACACATGGTAGCTCTGCCTAATTTCTAAACTTCTCCAGTTCTAAAGTGATTTTTCTAGGAGCCCAAAGAAACCTTAACACAAAAGTTGAATCAAAAATAAAGAACATTTTAGCAGAACTTGTCAAGCAAGCAGTAATTTTTTAATCTATAGGAACACCCCTTCCATTGCAGCTTACTTGCAACTGTGAATATTCATCATGAGAATAAGACTCCTTAAAACTGCAAAACTAAAGAGCAAACTATAAAGAATGTTAGTTAATATTCTGCTAACGATAATGCCCCGAGGAGATGGATAGTAATAATCTGCTGCCAAGAAAAATACAAAATAAGAATTGCTGAGGAATTCACAAATGATACCAGAGTAATCTCTCTTATCAGCAAAGTTATTATTAGCATGTGGAAAGAATAATATTTTTCTGTCATTGCCAATAGACTTTTTCCCAGAAAGAAAAATTAGTAACTTCTGCATTAAGTGTCTGCAGAATGTGGTGTGCTGGCTAGGTTGACTGGGACATCACTTCAACTCTTTTAGGAAATTCACAACCTAGTAGCAAAGATAGGCATTTCAGTGACATATAATACCCATGTGTCATTGAAGCAGAGAGAAGAGAGGAAGTAATTCTGAGAGACTTGGAATACATTTGGGCTTTAAGAATTGACTGATTTTTTTCCAGGCAGAGAAAAGAAAGAGCACATACCAGTCAGAAGGAGCAAGGACATGGATGGGAATAAGAAAACCATATTTTAGTGTAGTAGATTTTTACTTCACTTTCCCCACCTTTGAGTCACTGTAAGTGTTATGATGACAGTTATATTTATTGTGAAAAAAAGATAGTGATTGTTGGTATCACTCATTGACCACTAACGTACAGCAGTGGAGTAGAGGAAGCATCTTCTAGGGTCCTACGTTCAAGACTGTATAGGGCAAAAAATTATACTATTTCATTACGCTTTAAAAAAAATTTTAACTGTAGTTAATTATGTTGGAGGCTCAGTGGGGGAACACCTTCTAGGGCAACTGTGGCACATATATTACTGTTCATTTATGCTTACAGTGGGTTTTTTTGTTTCTCCCCAGGCTTATTCTGTGTATGATGAAGAAATTGGCTACTGCCAGGGCCAGTCATTTCTTGCTGCTGTGCTGCTTCTCCATGTGAGTACTTGATTTTCTGTAAGGGGCCACCACCGTTCTATATAGATGAGCCTCACATTTGAGCAAAGCTTTAGGTTGGATGTGAGCAGCCCTTTTTGTGATAAATTTTAGTTCTTATACCTGGATACATTTCCTTTATATTATTTATAATGTCATCATGGGAGAGAGACATAGAATACATGACAGTGTTAAAAGCTAATGCAAAATAGACTTTGTATTTATTACTACATAGACAGATAGACTTTAGTCTTAATTGTACCCTTGAAGATATTTTATCTTCTCTAAATAGCCTTTCATTAATGCTTGTTCAGGGACTTATATTGAGACTGTTTCAATGAGAAGTGGGTTTGCTTTAATGCTTTTTTATTCACTCAACAAATGTTCTCTCATATTTCTTTTAACTTTGGAAACTTTCACATGTACACAAAAGTTGGGAAAATGATACATTGAACACTGATACCCTCTTCACCTAATTAGTCAATGAATGTTCTTGCACTGCTTTCTCTCTTACTTGGACTACTTTCTTACCCACTCTTGTCCTCCGCACACAAACATAGGGATTTTTTTTTCTCTTGAATTATTTGAAAGTAAATGGCAAACAACGTGATACTTTACCCTTAAATTTTCAAGTGTATATTTCCTGATGACAATAGCCTTCTGCATCCTAACTACAATACCAAGACCACTTTTAAGAAATCCTGCATAGATACATTAATACCTGATAAACAGGCTACATTCTGTTTCTGCAAATGTCAAAATACAAAGCCCTTTATAACATTCCCCCCCCCTTGAGCTAATCAAAAGTCAGGCATTGAATTTGATTATTGTTTCACTTTATTCCCTTAATCTAAACAAACCCCTCGCATTCTTTTGTATGACATTGGCACATTTGAAAAATATAGGGTAATTGCTTATAACATAGCTTATATTCTTGATTTGTCTGGTTTCCTCATAAAAAAATAAAATTAAAGCATTTTGCAAAATATATTGAGGTGGTGGTGGTGTATACCATTGAGTTGGAACTGACTCATAATGGATTTTCCAAGGCAGTTATTCTCAACGGGGGGAGTTCCCCATCTTTCTCCCTCTGTCGAGGTGTTAACAAAGATATATGTATTTTTTTTACCCTATTTCAACCTGCTCTCTGCCAGGGATCAGGAGGCAGACAGACGTGGTTTCATTCCTCATAGATGTAAAGCTATAAAGCAGGGATATTCGTACAGGTCTATCACTATTCATTTCAGTGTTACTGTGAAGACAAGCTTGGTGATCTGCTTCTAAAAGTTCCCAGCCTTGAACTTCTGTGGAATGATTGGCATACCTGAAGTCTCCCTTAGTTGACAGCAGCCAGCATCAAAAGAAGGCATAATGAAAAGTTCGCTGCAAGATTAGAACAATCCACACAGCTCAGCCCTCTACTGTTGAGTTGATTCTTACTCTCGCAACCCTCCTTCAGGTTTCCAAAGCTTCTCTGGAGGAGTCACTTTTAAAAGTGAACCTTAAAACGCAAGAGGGGGTATTCATTCTCTTTTGTACCTTAACCTTTTTGGTTTTTTGCATTGTTACTGAGTTAATAAATAATTTAATTTGTACAAGTCATGAAATGAGAAAGAATGTGGTATATGGAAGGAGCTGAAAGATAGTAGTGTGACTGGAACCTAGACAAGAGATCCAGACAGAAAAGAACCAGCTTTAGGGGTTGCTACACAGATGAGAAGTAAGAAGATTTTGTTTCTCTGTAAAGGAGCCATGGTGGCATAATACGTAGCACACTTAGCTGCTAACCAGCAGTTAAGTTCTCACCATCTGTTCCAACGAAGAAAGATAGTCTCCTCCTGTCAGAATTTACAGCCTTAGAAACTCAGTACAGGCCACTGAGGACTGGACTGTTCGAAAGCTGCTGTTGTTATGTGACTTCATGGTGACTCTGAATCACTCTTAAGAATCACTGCTCTGAGCCAACCTCACTACCTCCAACACTCTTGACCCCTTTGCTACAGTCACCGTGTCTATCCATCTTGTTGAGGATTCTCCTCTTTTGTGACTCTGCCATCTTTCCATGCATGATACCCTTCTCCATGAACTCTAGTTACATGCCCAAAGTGTGTGAGATGGGATTTCACTGTCCTTGCCTCCAAGGAGCAACTGGTTTCCCTTTTCTAGCACAAACCTGTCTCTTGGCAGTACATGAGACATTCCATACTTTACTCTGGCCTCACAACTCAAAAGCATCAGTTATTTTGTCACCCTTCTTCATTGTCCAGCTTTCAGATGTATAACAAGCAATTGAGAAGGCCATGGCCTTTGATCAGCTTCATCTTAATCTTTAGACTGACTGATGTTGTTCTTTAGTACTCGGGAGTGATCCTTGATAGCAGATTTGCCATTTGATTCCCTTACTGCTGGTGCTACAGTGTTAATTATGGATCTAAGTAAGGTGAAATCATTAACAACTTCAGTTCTTTTTCTATCTGTTGGGCCAGTCATGAGAATTTTGTTTTCTTAATGTTGGGATGCAGTCAGGGTTGTTGCTGTTGTTGATTCATGTCTTTTATTAACTCATAATCACTTGCTTCTGGTTTGTTGAAGCAATAGGTCAGGGAACACTTGCCACAGTCTTTCAAAGTGGCTGGCCATAAAAACTCCAGCACCACATTTGCCTGAAGGACACTCCTAAAGAAGGCAACGAATTTTGTCATTGTCATCCACCTTAAAGTATTTCAGAACAGCCAACTTAACCTTCTTTCTCTTTGCTTATTGGTTTTGGGTGCGGTGTAAGACTTCTTCCTTTTCTTAGCATCACCACCAAGTCTCAATACAAGGTGAAGAGTGGACTTCTTTTGGATGTTGTAGTCAGACAGGGTCCACCCATCTTCCAGTTGCTTTCCAGCAAAGAAGAGCCTTTGCTGATCTTAAAGAATTTCTCCCTTAGCCTGGATTTGGTCTTGACATTTCTGATTTGTGTCCGAGGGTTCAAACTTTAGCATGATGGTTTTTACAAAAATCTGTATCTCCATGGTAATCCCAACATCGATGGTGGAGTGGAAAGGAAGAGCACCGCACTGGTGCACAGGCTTGCCTGGGATGCAGTTATTATCGAAGGATGTAGTCCTTTATCTTCTGCAGAAAGTGCTTTAAATAAGTCTTCCTCATTTTCAACGAGCAAGATTGTGCCATCTGCACAGCAAGAGTTGTTGGTGAGTCTTCCTCGAATCCTGATGCTACACTCTTCTTTGTAAAGTCCAGCTTCTCAAATGATATTCGAAAGTAGTGAACTTTAAAAGTTTTGAAGGTTTTCAATGGAATAGAATTGAGAACCCGGAAATCAGCCCATCTATTTATGGTCAACTGATTTTTACAAGGAGATGAAATCAGTTAAGTGGGGAAATGACAGCCTTTTTAACAAAAGGTGTTGGCAGAATTGGAAAACTATCTGCAGAAGACTTAAGCAAGATCCACACCTCACTCCATATACAAAAACCCAACTCAAGGTGGATCATGGATCTAGGACTAAAACCAAGGATTATAAACATCATTAAAGAAAAGCTTGGAGGAACTTTAGTAGTCCTAATCCACAACATAAACAGTCTTCCAAGTATCCTGAAACATCTACAACCAGGAGAAGATAAAATAGATGAGTGGGACCTTCTAAGAATCAAATTCCTATGCACATTCAAAAACTTCTCCAACAGGGTAAAAAGGGAAGCCATAGACTGGGAAAAAGTATTTGGTAATGACATGTCAGATAAGGGACTTATATCTAGAATTTATAAAATACTTGAGCACCACAACAAGATAAATGTAAATAATCCAATAGAAAAATGGGCACAGAATATGAACAGAAACTTCACCAAAGAAGACATTCAGATGGCCAACAAGCACATGAAGAAATGTTCAAAATCTCTAGCTCTAAGAGAGATGCAAATCAAGACAACTATGAGATAGTCATCTCACCCCAGTAAGACTAGCAAAAGTTAACAGAACAGCAAGCAACAAATGTTGGTAAGGTTGTGGAGAGACTGGAACCCTTATTCACTCTTGATGGGAGTGTCAAATGGTGCAACCACTGTGGAAAGTGCTGTGGCGCTTTCTAAAAGTTGCAAATATAGAGATACCATTTGACCCAGCAATTCCACTACTGGGAATATACCCTAAAGAGACCATAACCAACATCCAAGCAGATAAATGCACACTCATGTTTATCATGGCTTTGCTCACAATAGCAAGGAGTTGGAAACAATCTAAGTGCCCATCAACAAATGAATGGAAAGAGAAGCTATGGTATATTCACACAATGGAATACTACGCTGCATTGAAAAACAAGGAACTCATGCAATATTATTCAAAATGGGTGACCCTGAAGGACATTCAGCTGAGTGAAATATCTCAGTCACAAAAGGACAAATACTGCATGGTGCCACTATTGTAGAATGAGGCTGACATCAGCGTGGGGTTAAGTCTGAGAAAAACTGAATAAATTATGTACACTGCATTGAAGCTGATGAGGGAGAGAACAGTTTAAAAGAAATATATTTAGGGCATTATGATTATCATAAGAGTTTGGAATGAGGGTTGCAGAGTGAAGTATACTCTGGGTGAGGGTGGGAGTGTGCAGGGGGATTGTATACCAATGAAGGAGTTTTTCTTTTAAAGAGGAGCAAACTGGGAGTGAGGGTGGGGTGGGTGTGGAGAAAAATGCAACAATGAATGAATGAATGAATGGAAATCCACAATCTCTGTAAATGTTCATAAATTAATAATAAAATTAATATTAAAAAGTTTTGAAGGATTTTTTAACTATTTTGTGTAGGTTTCAAAACAGATATTTTTTTAGCTTGTGTTGGTTGTTGTTAGGTGCCATTGAGTTGAGTACAACTGATAGCAACTGTTTCAGCAACATATCTGTACCCTGTCCTACCCCATACCATTTTCATCATTTGTGGCATTCTTAAGTCCATTGTTGCAGTCACTTTATCAATCCACTTTGTTAAAGATATTCTTCTCTTTCACCTACCCTTCACCATTCCAAGCATGATGTCCCTTTGTTTTAAAAAAAAAAAAATAAATAATTTTTTTATTTTATACTGGTTTACTTATAAAGATCATATACATTGTTTTTCACACCTGATGTTTCCCATTTCCTTTACCCACCACTCACTCTACCCAGCAAATTGTATGACCCTATGATCCCCCAACCCTCTGCTCATGCCCTTTGCACCTTAGATCCTCATACACATTTTACTCATTATGTATTTTTACAATAATGATCTTGCACAGTATTTGTCCTTATGGGACTTAGTTCACGTAGCATCATAATGTCCCTTTCCAAGGAATATTCTCTCCTAACAACATAATCAAAGTATGTGAGATTGAGCTTTGTCATCTTTGTCTCCAGGGAGCATTCTAGTTGCACTTTTTCCAAGACATACCTGTTTATTCTTTTGTCAGTCCATGGAATATTAAGTACTCTTCTACAACATCACAGCTCAAAAGCCTCAATTTTTCTTATGTCATCCTTATTCATTGTCAGATTCATAGCAGATATTTGAAAAGACTGTGACTTTGTGTTAGAAAGTATGTGAAGCAAACAACAAATGCTGGCGTGTTTGTGGAGAAATTGGAACCCTTATTCATTCATGGTGGGAGTGTAAAATGGTGCATCCACTATGGAAAGCTGTATGACACTTTCTGAGAAAGTTGCAAATAGAAATACCATTTGACTCAGCAATTCCACTACTGGGAATATACCCTAAAGAAACCAGAACTGCCACCCAAGCAGAGTTATACACACCTATGTTTATTGCTGCTTTGTTCACAATAGCAAAGAGTTGGAAACAACCCAAGTCCCCATCAACAAACAAATGGCTAGAGAAGCTGTGGTATATCCACACAATGGAATACTATTCAGCATTGAAAAACAAAGAACTCTTGAAATACTGTACAAAATGGGTGACCCTGGAGGACATTATGTTGAGTGAAATATCTCAGGTCACAAAAGGACATAGTACATAATGCCACTGTTATAAAATAGGACTGACATTGGGTTTGGGGAGGAAACTAAGAAAAGATGGGATAAATAATGTACACTGCATTGAAACAGATGAAGGAAAGAACTGTTTAAAAGGGATTTTTTGATTAGGTATTATTTGCATGACAGAAATCCAGACTAAGAGCTGCATAGTAAAGTGGGCTGGAGGGGGAATTGTGTAACAGTGAAAGAAATTTTTTTTCTTTTCAAAGAGAAAAACCAGTTGGGCAGGGTGTGGGCAGCAAGGAAAATGTACAACAATGAATAAATGAAAATCCAAGTTCTCTATACTCTTTCATAAATCTCAATTAAAAAAGAAAGTATGTGAAATTATGATGTATTTTATGATATTAATAAGAGATTAAGTTTTTAAATTTGATCGTTTCATTATTTTAGTAATATTTTGTGTATCAAAGCCTGTCTGATTTTTCTTTGTTTTTAACTTCATTTCAAGGACAAGTAGCACAACAGCATTTAAGTGTTTCAACTCTTTTAAAATGATTTCCTTGTCAAACCTGTTATGTTACAGTAAACTCTCTGCTGCTTTTCTAGTGTTGGTTTTTGGTTTAATTTGGTGGTCTACCTACCAGTGTTGTCAGATGCGATAAAAGCTCATCTCAGAGGGGAAGGAGGTAGGATACCTACCATTAGAAATGTCATCCAGGGGTATCCATGTACCTCTCAACACTGTGGGGAAAAACTCTTCCTTCCCATACCAGCAGTCTCATCGATCTGGTCCTGTGCTCCAAATACCCAAAACTTTTTAGTGTTAATCTGCTGTGCTTCTCTAGTTTATTACTTCAACAGATTTCTCTTTTGTTGTCGTTGTTGTTATGTGCCATTGAATCAGCTACTCTTCGTAACGACCCTGTGAACCACAGATCAGAACCTTGTGCTGTCCTGCACCGTCCATGTGATCTTACTCAAACCCATTGTTAGAGTCACTGTCTCCATCCATTTTGTGGAGAGTCCTCCTTTCTCTGACCTTCCACCTCATCCACCATGATTCCTCTTTCCAAGAACTGGCCCTTCCTGATAACATACCCAAATTACATAAGACAAAGTTTCACTTTCCTTGCCTCTCTGGAGCATCCGGTTGCACTTCCGCCAAGGCAGACCTGCTTGTTCTCTTGGCAGTCAATGATAATTCACTACTCTTATCCACCACAATTCAACGGAATCAATTCTTCTTCTATCAACCTTATTGTCCACCTTTATATCTATCCGTTAAATCAGTACTGTCGAGTCAGAACCAAACCATAGCTCACCTTCCAGTAGGTTTTAGGAGACAGTAAATTGCACAGGAGGAGATTGCCCATCTTTCATGGAGCAGCTTGTGGATTTAAACACATGCTTTCAGGTTGGCAGCACAGCTTCTTACACTAAGCCACCAGACCACCTTTGTGGAGGATATAGGTGTCCTATAGGTAGGTAACGGTGGTAAACAAAAGTAGAGGTTTTGTAATACTAGCATTTAAATGTTTCAGACTTAACTATTCCTTAGAATAAGAAGCATTCTTTATCACTCTATTTTTAGCAATGATGAAGAAGAATAACATTTCTTATACTGTGATATATCCACTTGAATGAAGTAAGATGATTTAACAAAAGTGTGATAATGGTTGGGGAAAAATGAAGCCTCATACAGCCTGTATTTTTCTGTGAGCGTGTTTCCCATTTAGCTGATTGCCATTGCTTATAGAAACCCTCCATTGGTTTTTTTATGGCTGTAAATGATCAGAGGCTGCCCTTCTTTATCCTGAGAAGCTGCTAGTAAAATTGAGCATCTAGAGTTGCTCAGCCTTTGTAGTTAGCCTGTTTATATCCCGTCAAATCCTATTCTCTCTGCAAAGTCTATTCCTAATCCCTTAGGCAAACTTGGGCTTTCCTACTTCTCTGTTCCCGCTGATCTCTCCATGTCATTCATATTATAGTTCTTCTATTGTACACTAATTATATGGGAAGCTTCTAAGGACAGAACCATGTCAGACACAGAGTACACAGCATTGGTTGAGTGAATAAATGTTAGAAAACAAAATTAAAAGCCACCGTTGATAGCTATCACTGAATTGCCCGATACCTAAATAAGACAGTAGAAGGAAAAGAGTATAAAATAAGAAAATGTCATAATCTAGTTTTTTCCATGTTCTGTTTTTTCAGATGCCTGAAGAGCAGGCATTTAGTGTTCTGGTCAAAATCATGTTTGACTATGGTCTCAGGGAACTTTTCAAGCAAAACTTTGAAGATTTACACTGCAAATTTTACCAATTGGAGCGCCTCATGCAGGTAAAAATAGAAACAGGTCTACTTTTTGACAAGTGTGCTTAAACTCAAACTCAGTTGTGACTCATAGCTGACCCTCCAGCTGGTTTTCAGAAGTTGTAAAACATTTGCAAAGAAAATACCCATGTTCCTCCTGGGGAGTGGGAGAAGGTTTCAAACCTCTAAAGAGGCTCCACCTTTCAGCATAGTAGCCCAACTCCCTACTCTCTAGATCACCAGAGAAATAGTTTGATGGAAAATATCAAGGAGTAATATCAATTGCCTTAGCTCCCCATGACTGGGATGGGTTTTGTTTTTGTCATTTCTCACTATATTGTAATGTTGCCAAGATTAGTAAGATGTGAACTTGATGCTTGTGAGCTGTATTTTCAGTCTAATAAACACCCAGAAGGTCAGATGACTTTGTAAGGACTTTTCCACGGCAAACGTGGTCGAGACAAATTCACAGTTCTAAAGCAGACTAGTTAGGAATTTCATAACAAAAGTGAAACCGTTTTTCCAAACATTTCATAACTTTGGGTGTGGGGATGGAAACTGACCTTCTAAATAACTTGTCACCATTTTGGGGATTCCTCTTTCTTTAGAGCTACTTTATGGGCTAGGAAAAAAGGCTGAGACCCAGCTTAATACTACTCTGGAGGTTTTCAGAAAAACATAAGAATGTGGCCTTTTTGGTTTATTCTTAGCAGATCTGTAAGCCTTCTAAGTGGAAATTGGACAATTGTAAATGTGCCTGAAACTAATTAGTTTGCTATTTTAGGAATATATTCCTGACCTCTACAACCACTTCCTGGATATAAGCCTTGAAGCACACATGTATGCCTCCCAATGGTTTCTTACACTTTTCACTGCAAAATTCCCTCTCTACATGGTCTTCCATATCATTGACCTGCTTTTATGTGAGGTATGTATGTAGGTATCAGATTTTCTTTCACAATGTCTTCCTTGTGTCACCTCTGTGAAAACAGAATTTATCCTCATTCATTATTACAGCGCTGGAAAATCAGCTTATGAGACCCTTCCAGAGGCTACACTAACTGCATTTTGTCAAAGGAAATATTATACATGTATATTAGTTAGTGTTAAATTTGGCTGCATGTAGTGAAGAAGCCCATAGTAAGTAAATAGATAGAAGTATATTATTTGTCATGTAAAAGAAGTCAGGAGGTCAGCAGTTGCCCTGTTTCCGCTAGAATCTGGCTCTCCTCCTTCTCATTGAGTGGAGTTTTAGTTCACACACTTCTCATCAAGCCAGAAGGGCTGGAGACAGGAAAGACAGTAATCTGCGCCGCCAAGAAAAGTGCAAAAATGGAACCCACAAAGGGGAGTTGCACCCACCTGTTCTACTTAGCATTTGCTGACCAGACTTCGTTCCGTTCCTCCATCTAGTTGCTGTGGAGATTAGATGCTAGTTGGTAGGAATGTGCTAGAAATTGGAGTCCTGTTACTAAAGAGAAAATAGATAGCAACCCATTAAGGCTTTATCTTTGTCTTGACATGTGTTGTGAGGGTGTGTGTGTGTGCGCGCTTAAGGGGAAGAAAACCAAAATAAAACTACTTACATAAAAAAAAGCACATAAAATTGGAAAAGGAGAATTTAAAAATTGAGATGCTTGCATCGCACTGTCCAGAGCTAGCCCTGCTTTCAGCACTCTGAGGTGTGGCATGCTCTTTCAGCTGTATCTCTGTTCGTATGTATATATATAATTTATATATAGAATATTATGTAATGATGTATATTCTGCTTCTGTGTATACTTTAAAAACTGGATCATCCTATGTAGAATTGGTAACTTTTCGTATACTTGACCCATACATATTTATACTATCATTCTTTTAAATTAATTATGCTTTATTGATGACATACAGAAGTCCACAGTGAGTTTGTTTCTATTAACCAGCTTGAAATGTTACAAAAAGAATAATAAGAAATAAGCACTACCAAATATACCATCATTTTTAATAGCTATCCATGTATTCCATAATTTATGTAAACAGCTCCTAATTTCAGACTTTTAATCCTGTCAATTTTTACCTATTACAAATAATTTGTTAAATAGTTGCTAAAGGTCACGTTCCATACTAAGTAATTTGCACAGAATTTTTATTCATTATCTCGGAAAACTCTTGGGAGAATTTTGGTCTTTTATGGAAACTTAGGCCCAAAAGCAATTTAACTTGATCACCAGGTGTTGATATCTCCCTTTGTCCATCCTTTGGCCCCACCACTTCCAGAATTATATAAAGAACACAGGAGCCCTTAGCAGATAGCAAACTCAGACTTAAGGACAGAGTGTTTACTGTACTTGGTGTAGGATAGCACAAGATAAGGGAGAAGTCCACCAAGAGTTGGGTGTTTTTTCCCTGTTAGATCACAATTGTCTAACTATGATACTTTGATCTGCAAGCATGAAAGATATTTTTGTTGTGTATCGAGTCAGGACCAACTCATAGCCGACCCTCCAGCGGGTTGTCAGAGGCAGCAGATTGCACAGGAGTTGATTGTTGGTCATTCTCTCACAGAGCAGTTGGTAGATTCGAACCATGCATCTTTGGGTTACCAGTTCAATTTCTAAACGGTAGACCACCAGCACTCCCAAAGAAATATTTTAGGAAAATAAACTATCTTTGGGCAGCATTTTTTGTGTGTGTTGAATATGAAGATAGAACTAGAAAAAGCTCTTATTTCAGAAAATAGATTGGGTCTGCTTGAAATTTCTTTTGAATGGCCATTTAATTTTTACTTACCAAAATACTCCATTTCCTTATGTGATTTTTCATAATTTCTTTAAAATTCTGGGATTTTTGAGAACATCAATCTAATAACCCATTAATAAAATAAATGCTGAAAAATGTTCATTTTGTTTTCTCTTTCAGGGAATAAGTGTTATTTTCAATGTTGCCCTTGGACTATTGAAGGTACACATTTATTTATAAGCTGAGTTATCTGGCATTCTCTGTTTAGCACTTGCAATACACTGGTCTGAATTTTCCTCTAAATAGCCTCTTACTGTGCTCAATTATTGCCCTGAGACTGGGTATGTGCATGGTGCTCTGACAAGGGCTAAAAATTTCTTCTGGGGGATTATAAAGGAGATGTATTTATAAGATGCTTTTGGGGCCAAAGATTTTCTATACATGGTTTCTTTTTCTTACTTCTTTAAGACTTCAAAGGATGACCTGCTGTTGACAGATTTTGAAGGTGCCTTGAAGTTCTTCAGGGTTCAGCTCCCTAAGAGATATCGTTCAGAAGAAAATGCAAAAAAGCTAATGGAATTAGCTTGCAACATGAAGGTAGAATATTTTTGCATTCATCTCTCACTGTTCCTGGTCAGACTATGGGCAAGTGGCCAGGAGACACTGGTCCTTGGAGAAGAGCATCATGCTTGGAAGGGTGGAAAGAGAATGCAGGAGAGGAAGACTCCAGATGAGATGATTTGATGCAGTGACTGGGGCAGTGGGAGTTGGTGTGTTGGTCAGGACAAGGCAGGCTTCAGAACTGTTGTACATAGGGTCGCTGTAGGTCGCAGGCGACTTGACAGCACATAATAACAAGAACAACAATGATAATAATAAGATATTCTTTTTATATATCCAAATACATTATCTCATATGAGTTAAATCTCCTTGATACCCTGGCTTTTGTGGTTGTGTTTCATTTTGTCAGAATTGACCCATAATTGATCCTCCAGTGAGTGTCAGAGAAAATAGCACATGAATAAATAGCATGGGAGGAGACTGCCCATCCTTCCCTCTTAGACATTAAGAAAGATATTATCCCAAATTTGAAGGCAAAGCAAAACAGAGAGGTCTTAGCTTACCTAGGGTTAAACAGCCAGTTATTGGCAGAAAACAGGTTTCATGATTTTTTTCATGATCTTTAATTTTAAATTTTTATTACTAATAATCAGAAATTCCCTATCATAAAGTCAGTAATGAAGAGAGACTTCTTGATTATATCACCTAAGTTAGCATTTATACAGGTGGATGTATATTGGGTTTTTAAGATATTTCGAGGTGGTGCAAAGTAGCATTTCTTTGTGTCTATTCAGTAAGGTTGTGTTTTAAAAGATGAAAAAGTCACTGGCATTTGCAGGTGGCACAACAGGAGACAGAATGAATATATTCGTGCATCTAGGGGACCTGGCAGTACATTGGTTAAAGTGTTTGACTTCTAACCAGAAGATTGCTGGTTCAAGCCCACCAGCCACTTAGTGGAGAAAAGATGTGGCAGTCTGCTTCTGTAAAAATGTCCAGCCTTGGAAGCCCAGTGAGGAAGTTCTCCTCTGTTCTGTGAGTTGGAATTAACTCAGCAGCAATGGGATAGGGTACATGAAGGACTCCTTGTCATATTGGCTTTATGTAACACCGGTGGGTTACTCAGAGCAGTGTGCCAAGGCAGTGATGGATATACTTGACTACTAAGTACAACAGAGATTGATTTCAGAATGATCTGAGTTCAAGAGTTATTTCACCCATTTAAGGCTCAGTTGGTGCATTTGTAAAATAAGACTTCCAGTTCTAGTTCTGTGTCATAGAGAGCTAACTTAAGACTACTCTTCCCTCCTTTAAATCTAGAAATACTGGGTAAAATATTCAAAATGATCTTTAAAATACCTAGGTAACATAAAAATAGAAATGCCCAGGTACCTGGAAAATGTAGCTCAGAACTGGTGTGTATGTAAATTGAGAAATAGCAGCCCCAAGGATGTCTGTATGCATTGCCGTGTAAATGCTCACACAGATGTAGTGGGTGGGGCTTTGGGCCAGCGAGAACTGAGGTCCCCTCATTATGCTGGGGCCTTGAAATAATTTCATCTGTGGAAAGCCACATGCAAAAACACCTTTTTAGCATTAGAAAACGTAAAAATTATGATATAAAATGAAAGAGATTTTTAAAAGAATGAAATAAAACTTCTAGAAGTTTTGTAATCATTATCATTGAAATGAAAATATTATCTACTTATCATTTTACCTAAACTTTCTCTGCTGGCTTAGTGCACTACATATTGCAGTGTAAACCAAAAGGTTGATGGTTCCAGACCACCACCTGCTTCTTAGGAGAGAGCGGGACATTCCCCTCATGTGCAGAGTCACTGCCTCAGCATCACCTTGATGGCAGTGGGCTTGGTTTTGGGGTCTCCGTTACTATGGCCAGCCTTTCCTTATCTTCTGCTAGGCACTATGGTTAACTAGTTTTGCATGTGAGAAATAACCATAAAATCAGTGCTTAACAGGTACTTGGTAAAGATTCAGGAAATGATGGCTATTGCTGTGATTATTTGAGAGCTCTGGTTCTAGTGGTAAGGAAGTTGTGCTGCCATCACAAAGTCAGGTGGTTCAAATCCACTAGCTGCTCTGCAGAGAAAAATAAACAGTCTCCTCCCGTGCAATACATTGCCTCTGAAAACCCACCAGAGAGGCAGCCGTCGGTCAGTTCTGACTTGACAGTACTCAACAACAGCTCTTGCTATTTATTTCCAGTTTTTCAAGCACTTATCAGACACTTTCCAGCAGTATTTTCAAAGAGGATGTGACTGAACAGAGCAGAGACTGAAATGAGTTCTGATTCTTTGCCTCACTCTTCCCCTCTTGACCTGCTGTAACACACAATAGGATGCTGCCTTTTATTTGCTCATTATTTTTTCCATCTAGAGCCTCTTTTCTTAGCAGTTTCCCAATCTCTTTTAGTGCCACCTGGTTTGAGAAAAGGCTTAAAAATAGCTTTAAGGACAGATTTTACCTTTTGAGTTTTCATTAGCTTGAAACACTTTGATAATATATGGATTGTTCCCTAGTCCAGGTGGGGAGTGCACACTATCTCTTCGCTTGGTCGGCTGGATTTTATTTTGCAACTGTCCTTTCAGTGAGTTATGGTCCCTGCTTTCATCCTGTCTGCATAGCACATGTTTTGTTCCTGGATAGACAAGTTCTGCCAACCCTGAAGGATTTTGTTTGGTTGGGATATTCTCTATGTATGATTCTCCCTGTTGTATATGTTGCTGTTGTTATGTGCTGTCAAGTCGCTTGCGACTCATAGCGACCCTATGTATAGCAGCCCTAAACTCTGCTCTGTCCTGTGCCAATCGCACTGTCTCTGACACTCCCATCCCGATTATCCCAATCACTGAATCAATCCACCTCATATAGGGCCTTCCCCTCCTGCGCTGTCCCTCC
>NW_006399866.1:11037885-11097049 GCF_000299155.1 Elephantulus edwardii | reverse complement strand
ATTGCGCAAAATTCAGTCATTCTCTCTCCAGCTCCATTTCTGTCACCGAGTCCATGTTTTCCAACTACTGAATCTTTTCTGTTCCCAACTTTTGCATTCCAGTCACCCATTATTATCAATGCATCTTGATTCCATGTTCGATCGATCTCCAGTTGTAAAAGTTGGTAAAAATATTCTATATCCTCTTCCTTGGCTATATTTGTTGGTGCATATATCCGAATGATAGTGGTATTCACTGGACTTCCTTGTATGCATATGAATATTATCCTGTCACTGACAATACTGTACTTCAAGATGGATCTAGCAATGACTTTTTTTAACTATGAAAGCCAACTCCATTTTTCCTCACCTTTTCATCTAATATATGATCATCCGACTCAAAATGCCCTATGCCCATCCATCTCATCTCACCAATGCCTAGTATGTCAATATTTATGCATTCCATTTCTTCCTTAACAATATCTAATTTTCCTACATTCGTGGTTCTCACATTCCATGTCCCAATCACTATTGTCTGCTTACAGCTGTTCCTCTTCCTTTGTATTTCCATATTTGAAAGCTCAGCCTCAGTTGCCCTTTCTGTTATCTACATGTGTTCTGTTGTACATAGGGTTTTTAGATAGTTTTACATAAAAGTATAATTTTTCATCACTTGACTTACAGCCTTCTCATACACCAGGCCAGGAGAAGAACATTTTCTGCTAAAAGGTGCAATATGATGTTAGCAATATTTAGTTGAGCTCTGAAGTCTATACTCAATGCCAAAGAATATTAATAGAGATACAGATAAAGAAAACCTCAGTTAAAAAATGGTTGGCCGACTCCATCTTGAGCTCAGAGTACGTAAGTAAGGCATGTTAAGTGTACCTGTTGGGTGGGGTTCCACAGCCTGCTTCACACAGGGAAATGTGTGTTCCTTCTTGCTAAGTGTTTTGGAAATGTACATTTGTAGCTTTTTGATAAAGAATTTATAAAGGAAGCATCAACTCTATGATTCATTTAAATGTTTTTAAATTATGGTTTGGTTTACTCATTTATGCTTTCTTATTAAGGTATGAATTGAGAATAGTTTGCCTCACATGTACAGGTAACAGATACCTGTGATTTGGTTTTAGTAATGTATTTGTGTAGCCCTTGGAAGCCTTTCTTTTTGGTTTTTTTTTCTTTTCTTTTGTGGTACTCTGTGAACTAAGAAGGGCAAATCAGATACGGAAACTGAGGCTCATAGGAGTCAAGTGACTCACTCATAAGGGCATGCAAGGCAGTGACATGAACTAGTTGGTAGAACTTACCTTCTGACTCCCCATAACTGCAAAAGGGCAACCACAATGATGTTTGCTGTGGCAGTTCCTGAAATGGCCACAAGATGGGGATGTTGCTAAAGTCTGTATTCCTCTCTGTCCTTGAGGCCTCTTTATCTGTCCTTCCATCTCTCTTTCAGGGCCTTTTACTTACCTCTTTTTCCTCCCCTTTTCTTTTCTCAAAGTGAGTTTATGATGTAACTATATGATGTAGTATTTATTTCTGTTCAACCCTTTATTTATGAGCTATAATTTAGTAACACATTCCAAAGCTCATTTAGCTGCTGCTGTTGTTGTTATGTGCCATCGAGTCGTTTGCGACTCATAGCGACCCTATGCACAACAGCCCTAAACCCTGCTCTATCCTGTGCCAATCGCATTGCCTCCAGCACACCCATCCCGATTACCCCAGTCACTGAATCAGTCCACTTCATAGAGGGTATCCCCTCCTGTGCTGTCCCTCCACTCTGCCCAGCATGATGTCCCTCTCCAAAGACCTGTCTCTCCTTACAACATGTCCAAAGTATGTCAGGCGAAGCCCCAGAATCCGTGCCTCCAAGGAGCAGCCTGTAGCTGTACATTGAATTTTTTTCACCTTGATGGATCCATGATCTTTGATAGTAAAGAAAATTGTGCACTATTGATATAAGTTCTTCTTTGACTAAATTTTTTCCAGAAGGTTATGAATGACCCTGAGGGCTCCAAAACACGTTTGTATTCAATAATCTGCCATGTAGCCTTTTGTGGGGGAAAAAGAAATTCCTAAATAGTTTTATTGTTCCCAAAACATTTGTGGGGAGAAGTTTGTTTTGTAGCTAAGTGGTGGTGCTGGTGCTGGTTCTGGCGGTGGTATTGTTAGATGCCGTCACATTGACTGTAACTTATAGTGACCCTGGGAACAACAGCTTTGAACCTTGTCCCATTCTTACCATCTCAGACACACTTGAGCCCATTGTTAGAGTCACCAGGTGAATCAGTCTTGTAGGTCTTTCTCTCTTTGCTCACTCTTCACCTTTCAAAGCATGACATCCTTTCCAAAGAATTCACCCCTCCGAACAACGTGCTCAAAGCATGTGTGTCAGAGTTTCTCTATCCTTGCCTCTGAGGAGCACCTTGGTTTAGTCTCTCCAAGACAAACCTGCTTGTTCTTCTAGGAAGTCCATAAAATGTTCAGTACCTTTCTCCAGCATCCCAACTCAAAGGCATTGTTTCTTCTTCCGTCATCCTTAATCTTTGTGCAACTTTCAGATGTGTAGCAAGCAGTTGAGACCATGGTTTGGATCAGGCACACTTTAGTCTTTAGCTATATGACTACATAGCAATCACTCTAAGTCATTGAAAACCTATATATTTTACTTTTTTGGTTTGGGGGTGTTTTTTTTAACTTTATTTTATTAATTTTAATGAACATTTACAAGGATTTTGGATTTCCATTCATTCATTGTTGCATTTTTCTCCCTACCCACCCCTTCCCCCAGTTTGCTCTTCTCTTTGAAAAGTAAAAGAAAAATTCCTTGATTGGTATACAGTCTCCCCCCCCCCCCTAGTACACTCCACTATGCAACTTTCAGTCTGGACTCTTGTCATAACCTTAATACCCTATCATATATCACTTTTAAACTGTTCACTCCCTCATCTGTTTCAATGCAGTATACATAATTTATCCAATTTTTCTCAGTCTCACCCCCAACCCTGATGTCAGTCTCGTTCTACAACAGTGGCACTATACAGTATTTGTCCTATTGTGACTGAGATATTTAACTCAGCATATATTTTACTTTTAGAGGAATAAAACCCCTTTAACATGCTACGGTTTGTCAATAAGGGATATTTTTATATGTGAACTAGAAACTGCCTTTATTCCCTTTTATGTGTATTAGAATTTTAAACTGTAGGAGGAATTACTTCGCTGGTCGTGGTTTTTATTTGTTTGATTTTTTTACAGAATCTTTAGAATCTTTTAGAATAGTGAATTAATCTTCGCATTGACCATGAAGTTATTTTATAGATGTCTATATTGAAGTTTTAAGAAGTGGAGTAATGATATTAGTGGAGTTGAAATTTAATCCTAAGAGTTTCCAACCCTAAAGTCATTGCTATTATTAGTCCTTGTGCACCTTTTTTGGACAAGGATTTAATAAGTGTAACAAAAGTTACTTTAATTTTTTTCTTTTATTTAAAGAAACTTTTAAATTCTTTTTTAACTGGTTGGGGGCTTTTCCAATATTTTAGTGAATTTTATTGCAAAATTTTCTACACAACTTTTTTTTTGTTCCCTCTCCCTCCCTTCCAACCATTATTATCTTCCAAATTTGATTGTTGTCTGTGTGTCATCCTTCCTTTAGCTTTTCAGAGTAGTGATCTCAAAAGCAAAGGAAAAGGTTTACACACACATCAGACATGCAGGGTTAACAATGATGGTTTAAAAAAAATGATGATAAGAAAGGGAGAGGGACCTAAAATGGACATTTTAAAAAAATCAAACTATATAAAAAAACTCTTGGAATAAAATTTACTAAAATGTTGAGGAAATTATTAATAGTGGTGGCATAGTAGTGAGGGGCTGCTCTGCCAACACATGGTTCAAATCTCTTAGTTCGTCTGTGGGATAAAGGTGGGCAGTTTACAGCCTCTGAAAATATGCTGAAGGGTCAGATATGAGTCACTTCTGACTCAGTGGTACAAAGCAGCAGCTACCATGATTGGGGAGCTGCTGGGAACATAATCTATACCGAGTTGAATTGTAACCCAAAGATGGCTCTTTCTGGTGGTTCCGATCCACCAGTGGCTCAATAGCTGAAAGATGGTCAATTCCCAGCCTCCCAGAAACCTCTTGGAGGGTCAACCCTGAATCAGTTCTGACAGGAAGGCCTGAGTTTAAAGTACAGAGTACTTGCTCTTTTGTTACTGACTTATGTCATTCAGCCTAATTTCTTAAAGAGTCATCCATAGTACACAGTATTTCACAAATTATTATTGTTTAGAGAAGAATAATTCTCCATTGTGTGAATATACCTTAATTTCTTTCTCCATTCACTGTTGATAAGAGCTTGAGTTGTTTCTAACTCTTTGCTGTTGCATATCATGCTGCATGAACTTGTTTGTATGTGTATGACACATTGTGTGACAGTTCTTATGTCTTTGAAATGTGTGTATATGGTAGTGGGATTACTGGATTAAATATTATTTCTATTCTCAACTTTATAATAAAGTGCCAAACTGTTTTCCATAGTGGTTGCTCCATTTCCCATTCCCACCAGCCGTGTATAAGAGTTCCGCTCTGCACCCTTGCCAGCATTTGTTTGAATTTTTATTAAACACTGCTCTGATTGCTAGCATGTGATGATAGCTCATTGTAAAAGAGCTACTTGTACATTGGTCCATTTTTGTTGATGGATGTCCACTATGTGGTAAGGTAAATCAGACTTCACTTCAGAGTTCAAAGCATGCTCTCTCTATAGTAAAAGTGTACTTTCCCCCGCTTTCTTTGCTTGTTCCTGTCTTTAACATTGGATTCCACAGGGAAACTTATGCATAGGTCCTTTGTTTCTCTGTAATAGATCAGATTTTGTTAGTTGCTATAAGAGCAGCAGTTTAAGTCTGTCTTCATCTTTCAGCTACCGATTTGCTTCTAGCATTACAGAAACCACCCTAATGGTAGAACCAGAATGCCGGGTTTCCATTTAGTGGCCTTTGAGAGTTTGAGTCTGAACTCTGAACAAATTAAATTAAAAGGTTCAAAATTAAATCAAATGCTTATTTGCTTCAAGTAGTTCCAATGAGCCTTGTTCTGCCGCTGCTGTGTGCCTCAGTGTAGGTTAGGATAGCAGGTTATAGAAAGAGAAAAGTCACTGAGGGACTTTGTAAAGTCACTACTCCTCTCTTTATGCTGGATCATCAGTCCCCAAATGGCTCTGTTCTCACCTCCTTTGCCCAACATCCAGAATATTTTCCCTGTAGTCAATTCATGTCAGCAGCAGTAGATTTTCTTCTGTACCAAGAACAGTCTCTAGTACTGAGCATGTTACAGAGATGAATAAGAAACAAGACTCATCAACAAGAGTTGTGTACTTCTGTAGTCTGTGCCACTTAACACACTGGCTGTTTGATTTTGGACCGGGCATTTTACCAGCCTGGGTCTTGACTCATCATTCAGATGAGGGTGCTGTTTCCAATTCTACCTATCCCTGGATGATAATTTCAAGGTTTAAACAAGTCAGTAAATATAAAAGCATATTGTTAACTAACAGGTCATTTGTAAATCTCAAGTTCTTTTTTAAGTTAGTACCGGAAATGCAGAATCCCTGCCCAAGACCATTTACATTCTTAAAAACTCAAACTCATTGCCAGAGAGTCAGAGCCAGCTCATAGGTCACCCTCCTGTGAATTTCTGAGGCTGTGAATCACTTGAGAGGACATTGCCCATCTTTCTCCCAAGGACTTGGTGAATTAAAAGTACCAGACGGGCGCAGCCTTGGGGTTAGCAACACAGCTTCCTGCTAATCTTGCCACACAAAACAATGAGAACTTTCTCACGCTCTTGCCTCTTCATCATATGCCCCCTCAACACACATCAGCCTTGTCCAGTGGGCCTCGCCGTGCCCCCCCTTCCGAGTCTGTTACAAGTCTAGCTTACAAAGAATTCAGACATTTGCAACAGTTTCTTAAAACACACTTGGAAATCTGTTTCTCTTTCAAAGAGCTGCTTATTTCATGCACTTCAGTGCTTGATGGGTTATTTAAATGGCTCGTAAAGTTGATGCCTTTGAGGCAATGATGGTGAGACTTCATCTCATATACTTTGGGCATGTTATGAGGATTGATTCCCTAGGAAAAAACATCAAGCTTGGAAAGGCGGAGGGTCAGGAAAGGAGAAGATGGCGCTTTGTGAGAGAGATTTGGATTAGCACAGAGACTGCAGCAGATGACTGAGCACGGTGGAGATTGTGCGGATGGGGCAGGATCAGGCGTGGTTCACATCCGCTGTACCTGGCGTTCCCTTGACTCAGAGTAACTCCACAGCCTCTGATGACAGCATAGTTTGCATCACATATTCAGAACACTCTTAAGACAGAATGCCAGATTATAAAAGCTTGTCATTTATTGACAAGATCTTCCTGTGTGTCAAGCACTGTGCCAGGCACTTTAATGACACTTGAAATCAATTGATGCCTTTAACAAGAGTTCTGAACTGTTAGAATTTTTACAGATGAGGAAGCTGAGGCTTAGAGATCAGGCAGCGTGCCCATGGTGGCACAGTGATTCATCTCTCGAGCCAGGATCCAGCCTTGGTCCGGCCTGTTGGAGAGCCCACACTCTCAGTCAGCAGAGGTTCCATCTCCTTCTGCTGGAGCCGGCAGCCAGGCTCCTCATCTGCATGGGCCTTGTCACTGCCTGCTCCCAAGCTGATTGGAGACCAGCTTTCCAGGGGTAGGTGGCACATGTTTTCAGAGACAGCCTTGTTTCCTCCCTGTGATAGAGTAATGGCAAGTAGCCAAAAGCAAGGAATTTTGCATCAGTTTATCCTTCTGAAGTATTAAGCTGGCATACTCCAAGAGTCCACCTTATATCTACTCTGGTTTCCTCATGTGGAACCATAGATAGACCTCTGGCATGCAGAAGGTTTTATGGAGGGCGAATGAAGTTGCCTTCTGTTTATTTTTTAGGAAAGAGCCATGAAGCAGGGTACCCTTCTCTGGAAGTGTGAAGAGCCTCTGTAGCTGTGGTGGAGAGCATATAGAATGACAAACCTTGTCTTAGTCCATGAACATATACAGTCCTCCCACCAAAAGAAGTACATTTGAATATAACAAAGATCAGATTTCAACATAACCTTCTGTGAGGGTAAAAATATCTATGTGAAGTGGTGATTTCTACCAGCTTCTGATCCCAGTCAGCCAGCAGTGAGTGTGATTCAGATTTGAGGCTTGTTCCAGAACTTCCTGATTGTATTTTAAATGTTATTTCTATAAATCAGAGAGTGGCAGACGTTACCTTGGACTTCTAAAGGTGAGAATATGTCTGCATTTATTAAGTTTTTTTATGCTTACTGTGCCAAGCAATAGGTATTTCACAGTAATTTCTCTCTATGTGAAATGGCATCATGTGATTTGTGTACATGTTTGTGTGGCTAATACCTCACAAAGAATATTGCCCCTGGTAGTACACAGCTACTACACTCTTGGTACCAACCAGCAGCCAGGAAATCAACAGACAAATTGCGTTGGGAAAATCTGCTGTCAGGGATCTCTTCAGAGTACTGACAAGCAATGATGTCAGTCTAGAGACAAAGGTACACCTGATTCAGGCTATGGTCTTCACAATTACTTACTGTGCATCAGAAAGCTGGACAGTGGCTGTGGATGACAGAAGAAGAATTGATGACTTTGAGTTGTGCTGGAGAAGAATATCAAATATATCATGGACTACTAGGAGGACAAACAAGTTTGTCCTGGAGAGGCTGAAATCAGGTTACTCCTTGGAGGCAAGGATTTTGAAGCTCTGTCTGACATACTTCAGGCATGTTGCAAGAAGGGGCCAGACCTTGGAAAGGAACATCATGCTTGGAAGGGTGGAGGGACAGCACAAGAGAGGAAGAACTTGGATAGACTGACTCAGTGTCTGGGGTAATGGGCGTAAGTGTGTCAGAGACAGTGAGGTTAGCTCAAGATAGAGCAGGGTTCAGAAGTGTTAGACATAGGGTCGCTGTGAGTCGACACAAGTGACTTGACGACACGTTAACACCAGCAACGGCATCCTTACTAGATTAAAGGGAAGGCCTTCAACTTTGGCTTGTTTAATATCTACTGACTCCCAGATATGTTCCAGGCACTATGCTAGGTACTGGTGGTGCAGCAATAAGAAAAGCAGACATAGCTTTTTACTTCTTTCATACTGGGAAGACAAATAAACATATAAAGAAGTAGCTATAAACTTGGATGGTACCCTGGAAGAAAAGGACGACTTGATGTTGTGGGAGTTTGTAAAGAATTCACCCACATGACGATTGAACTGGAACTTACTCCTACTGACTGTCCATTTGTCTTGTGAGGTTGATTGCAAAGGTCCCTCTGAGCAGTTTTTTGGTGGGCTTGAGCTGCCAGAGAGGCATCGCCTTTTGGGTTAGCAGCACACCTCCCTGCAGACTGTTTGGCCAGAGTGCTCGTATTTAACAGAAAGATGTGGGCTAGTGGAGGGCAGGCCTTGTGAAGGAAGGCATCTCTACAAGTGATTTCAGAGTCGTGATATGAAGAATGAACAGGAATTGGTCAGGTATAGATTGTCCAGGCAGGTGGACTAGGCTTGCCTGGGACGCCCACTTCAGTTACCATCACTCGTCAGAAGAAAGGTCAGTGCAGGAATCCAAGAGTCTTGTCCTCATTGTCAGACAGGCAGTCCTGGTCATTCCCTGCAGGCACAGGCAGGGTGTAAAGACCAGTGAGACATCAGGTGTAACAGGCAGCCCAAGAGGTGCTGGTCTTTCCTGCCTCAGCCTCATAAGGACATCCAGGTGTCAGACAGAAGTCTTTTGACCGGGGTCTGTGCCTCAGCGTCAGGTTAACAAATTACCTCTACTATTCAGACACTTGTGCTCCAAAAGTCAAGATCACCTATAAATCCACTGAGAGTGAGAGAGAGAGTGAGTGAGAGAGTGTGTGTGTGTGTGTGTGTGTGTGTGTGTGTGTGTGTGTGTGTGTGTGTGTGTGTGTGTGTGTTATAGGAGGGAGGGAGAGATAAACTAACATAAAAGGATCAGGTAAAGCTGAAGTGCAGGAGACGACAGTGAACTAGTGAAGTCAGAACTCAGCCTGCAGACTCTGCAGAGGATAGGAGAACTGCTTCTGTCAGTCCTGAGGGGCGCTCCCTCAAGACTGGCTTGGAAGCCCAGTGCGGAACCTCAGCTAGAGGAGTATGCAGAGCTGTGTCTTATCAGAGAGAATTATTTCTAAATATATTGTCTTTTTCTTAACTGTAAAATAACTTATGTCCAATGCAGAAAACATGGGGAAAAAAACCAAATGAAATGGCAGTTGTGAGGGTCCAGACTTTACTGGCTGCTTAACATTGTTGTTATGAGGCCGAGTTTGTTTTGGAACATGGGTAATAAAACATGAACTGATAATTAGAATTTTAAATACATGTTTATCAAAGAGGAACTATGGGAAAGTTTTTAGTTCTTCCTTATCAACCAAACCAAGCTTAAACTCGCTGCCATCAAGTCGGTTCCAGCCCTCCACTGATCTGTCCTGTAAATCTTTACCCCAGCATAAGAATGAAAAATGGTGTCCTCAAGATTCCATGTCATGTTTTTCTTGAATTTAGTGTTAGTAATTTTTTTAAAAACACTAGGGGGAGCCTCATGCCCACTGTCCTCCTGTCACCCAGACTAATAAAAAAAAGCCCTGGGCAGGAGTGTTTGCTGCCCACAAGCTCCATTTATTTTCTCTTCTTTTACTATTGATCTGTTAAATTTATTTATAAATTTACTGTGCAAACAAACGTTTTACTTAGATGCTTTCTTTGTGAATCACTTTAGATGCACAATAAAATTTACCCTGGCCTTGGCCTTAAACCACAGAAGATTTAAGTTTAAAGATCGGTCAGCTCTCCAGCCTGTGGCCTCACCCCAAGTGTTTAATGGGTGTCTTTCTGTAGATGTAGCCAGGGCATAGTGTTAGCCTCCTGGCTCCCTCTCCTTGGGCGATGGCCAAACTCCAAGCTGCAATTAAGGCAAACTTACAAACACCCCAACCAGGGCAGGTGTTTGCAGCCAGGCAGCTTGCAAATGGAAAGGGAATAATAATCATGTGACAGGATTGGAGATGCAGATATCAGTACCCTGCAAATCTGGGCCTCATCTTTCCCTTGTTATACAGTAAGGAAGAGCTCCAGTGTTGTAGTGTCAGCCATTATTGAAAGGTTCAATTACACCAGTTCTTTCAAAAGAGAAAGATGGGCACTTTTCCCCCAGCAGGATGTACTGCCTTGAAAACTCAGTACAGGGTCACTGTGAGTCACAATCAACTCACAGGCCATGAATTTGAGGTTTGTTTTTTGTAGGGTTTTTTTGTTGTTTTGTTTGTTTGTTTTTAATTCATTAAGGAAGTTGGTTTGAGAGTCCTAGTCACCTCAAAGTGAAGGCTGAAATAATTGTGGATCAGTGTGATTCAGAGCCGCAGCATTGAGTGTGGATGAGCAGTGCTGGCTCTAGCATGGCTCTTTAGGTTGCACTTACTTGTTTTTCTCACATTTGTTAACTTAAAAACACAAAAGCAATTTGTCCATCAGTGTGGAAGAAGGAATCAAAAAAATTCTAAATACTGCATTTTTCAGGGGTGCCATAGGCTGGTGTTTGGGGTCAGACAGTAAATGGAATGGAGGGAGGGGGTGCCTTTACCGAAGCAGGAGAGTCAAGAGAACAAACCAAGGAGGAGATTGCCGAGAAGGAAAGGAAGTGAACTGATCATGTTAAAGCAGCAAGGTAAGGAGCTTTGAGATAGGACACTGCACAGAGTAAAAATGTACCATTGGTGACCCTAAGGATAGTTCTATGTAATCATAACAGTTAAGTGTCCAATTGGGAGAGAGTAAAAGAGAGGGGCCATGAAGCAGTGAAGATGAGAAGTGTCAACCTTGAGGTTTACAGTGGGTGGTAAGAAAAAGGTTGAGAGAAGGAGAACAGAGAATTGTTCCTCTTTAAAAACCTCACAGGAGCTAGGAAAGAGGACAGGTAGGTGAAAAAGAGAATAGCTAGTGAAGTGACTCCAGACTTAGTGTGGATGAGATCCAACTGCGGGTCCGAATTGAGTAATCTTGAGCAAGTCACATAACCTCTTTTTTTACCGTATTACCGTGCTTATAAAATGCCGTTGCTGCTGCTGCTGGTAGTGGTGTTGTAAGATCATGAATTTAAAGCACTTGGTGCTTTGTTGTTGTTAGGTACAGTTAAGTTGACTACAGCTGGTAATGACCCTGTGACCCGCAGATCTGCACCTTGCCCTGTCCTGCACTGCCCTTACCGTCTCTGATGCGCTTGAGCTCAGTCCCGGTCAGTCCATCTTGTTTGAGGCTTTGTCTCTCTTTCTCTGAACTTCGCCCTTTCCTAGGATAATGTCTTTTTCAGAGGACTGGGGCTCCTCCTGTCTGCATACCCAGAGAATGTGACACACAGTTCCTCTGAGGAGCACACTGGTTGCACTTCCTCCAAGACTCAGATTTTTGGGTATTTTTTTGTAATCCCTAGGATATTCCATGCTCTTCTCTAACACAATTCAAAGGAATCAGTGAGTCTTCTGTGATCCTTGGTCAATGCCCGACTTTGAAATGCATAGGAAGCAGTTGAAAATGCCATGGCTTGCATCAGGCGCACCTTGCTCTTTAAATTGGTAAATGCTCTTTAGCACAGCAGGCAAGTCCTTAACAGCAGCTTTTCCCAATTCAACATGCCTTTTGATTTCCATAGTGTTGTTACTATGGACATTGATTGTGGATCCAAGAAAAATGAAATCATTGAAAATCTCATTGTTTTCTCCATCTGTCATAATGTTTGTTGCCTATTAGTCAGTCCAGTGATGAGAATTTTTGTTTTTTTGATTTCGAGATAAAGTCCATACTGAAGGCCTAGTTCTTGTTGTTGTTAGGTGCTGTCAAGTCACACACAGCTCCTAGAGACCCTTAGGACAACAGATACGAGCCTTGCCCTCCTTGTGCCCTCCCCAGGATCTCTCCCCTTAGGCCCGTTGGATCAGGCACTGTGTCAGTCTGTCTTTTGGAGGGAATTCTTCTCTTTTACTGACCCTGTACCTTTGCCAACATGATCTCTCTCTCCACACACTTGTTCCTCCTGAAAATACGCCCTTAATAAGTGAGACACAGTTTACCATTCTTCCCTCTAGAAAGAGCACTCTGGTTATACTTCTTCAAGATAGATTTGTTTGTTCTTTTGACGGTCCATCAGATATTCAGTTCTTTTCACTCTCACCACGATTCAAAGGCATCAATTCTTCTATCATCTTTATTCATCCATATTCAACTTTTAAGATATATAGGAAGCAAATGAAAATTCAGTCTCGATTCAGATGCCTTTAGACATCTTTGCTTTTTAGCACTTCAGAGAATTCCTTGATAGTAAATTTCTCCAATGCAACAAATCTTTTGATCTCTACTGCAGCTACCAAGGGTGTTGATTGTTGATCAAGTAAGATAAAATTATTGACAACTTGAATCCTTTGTCCATCTATCGTCATGTTGCCTATTGGTCCAACAGTGAAGAATTTTGTTTTCTTGATATTAAGATGTAACTTGCATTGAACGCTATAGTCTTTGATCTTCTGCAGTTAATGCTTCAAGTCTTCTTCACTTTTTGCCACCCTAGGCTGTATCATCTACACAACACAGGTCGTTTATGAATCTTCCTCTGATCCTGATGCCATATCCTTCTTCATAAATTCCAGCTTCTTAATTTATTTGCTCAGCATACAAATGGAGAAAGAATGCAACCCTATTCACGCCTTTCCTGATTTCAGACCATGCAGTGTTCCCTTACTGTTTTCTGACCTCTGCTTCTTGGTCTTTGTATAGGTTTAGCATAAGAAAAAGTAAGTGCTCTGGGATTCCCATTCCTCTCAGTGTCAGCCACAATTTGTTATGATCCACACAGAATAGTTAGTGCTTTGGTTGTGGTGATTGTGTACCATAGAGTCAGAATCTACACATAGCTGACCCTCCAGTGGGTTTTCAGAGGCAGTTAATCGCACAGGAAGAGATTGCTCACCCTTCTCCCACGTAGTGGCTGGTGCCCTTGAAGAATGTGACTTTGGGATTACAGTGCAGCTTCTTGCCACTAGGCTACCAGAACTCCCTAGTAAGTGCTTTAATATGAGCTAAATGAAATGATGAGGCATTACTGCTGTAGACAAAGAGGACCTAGAACTCAGATGGGAGGAACCAGCATTCATTGTGAAACCAGTGTTTCCAGCAGAACCATGGCCATGTTATTAAGAATTTTGGGTCATCAACTCAAGCCTCACAAATTTCCCTCCAAAAGGAGGAAACACTGCTTTCAGAGTGACTAACTGAGAATGTCAGCAGTATCTGAATCACTACCACATTTTCATGCCTTTTAATATGTGCTTCGGTTTGTTCTACAGATTAGCCAGAAGAAGTTAAAAAAATACGAAAAGGAATATCACACCATGAGAGAACAGCAGGCCCAACAAGAAGACCCCATTGAGCGATTCGAGGTTCGTTTGATTATAACCTGGAGATGTGAGGCACTTTCTGTCTTTCGTCTAATGTAATTGTCCCCATAGCTCACTTTATTAAGCCTCTTTCAAAACTTAGTTCCACTCTTCAAGTTTCGGTTTGTGCTTAGAAATGGAAAAAACAAGATCAGTTATATTTTAAAGCAACTGCTTAGTTTTTACAGTTCAGTGGCCTTTCATCGTGGTTAATAAAGAGTTGCTTGGAGAAGTCACTTGATTCAGTTAAGTAGAAAATAAATGATTACTGACACTGAACTCCTCAGGTCCTGCCAATCGTCCTGTATTTCTATAGGATTCAGAAGTAAGATTTGGCATTTAGTTCTGCAGAAATGGGATTTCAGTCTGATCTCTTTATGTCTATAACTGGTTCCTTTCTGTCCTTCAGCGAGAGAATAGACGTCTACAAGAAGCTAACATGAGGTTGGAACAGGAAAATGATGATCTTGCCCATGAGCTCGTTACCAGCAAGATTGCACTGCGAAAGGACCTGGATAATGTAAGTTTAATCAGTCCAAAAGATCAGATTGAAATACTGATTTTTGTTCTAATCAAATGAACTTCTTACATTTTATTAATTGCTGTTCTAGTTACCTCCAGAGTATCTCACTTATGTTACAATTGTGTATGTCTTTATTCTTGGTAATGATAAAATCTAAAGTTCAGCTCTCCCTGCCACAGCTCTTTGCTGCATCCTGTGGCCTTCGACTCCTTTCCCAGCGATGTTTGATAGTATGCGGCTGTCATTAGCTGTCACAATTGACGGTAGCATTTTAATCATCATGACATTTTTAAACTTTCCTCTGAACAGAGACAAAGATTTTGCTCTCCTGCATAATGTATGCCTATTGGATAAGGCTTGGGAATTGGAGTACAGCTCAGTGTCTCGGCCACTTAGAATCCTGTTGTTATGTTATTTGTTTCTGTAAGCAAATGTTCCTTTTTTTTTCTTCTTTTCTTTTAAAAATTTTACATGTTTATAAAAGTAGTGATTTCATTGTCTGATCTTGACCTTCCTCTCAGCCCTTGGTTTAAATTCTTTGCCGGGTTACTTTGGTTCATTTGGTGGTGAGGTCCAGAGGGCCTGCTCATCATAACAGGTTTTTAAACAGTCATGAGGAGGGAATCCTATCATGTTGATTTCTGGCGTACAAGATTCTGCTGTTGTGTTTTATATTTTTTTTTAATACCTTGACTAACTGGATAGAAAGTTGTAAAAGTAAAGCCTTTAGCAGAGGATGGATTTTTTTTAAAAATCATACTGTCTTTCTGTTATCTGTATTGTATTTCTTAGAAGAAATGTAGTCTTTAATTTATAGTTTAGATCAATGATGTTGTAATAAAACTTTATTTACAAAGTGGATAGTGAGCCAGGATTTGGCCCATGGGCCTTAGCTTTGCAGCTTTCCTCCTAAGTTTCCTTTTCTGCTACTTGGTTTCCTGAGGTTCTCAGAAGAGTCTCTGGCTTTGTCAGGTATCAGGACATCCTGACATTTTGGTGCATTGATACACTTCGATCGGTGGAAGATCACTGCTCTCATTAGATTCTCCTAAGGGACTCACATGTCAGCTGGCTAGAGTGTGATATGGAACTATCTGTTTACCCCTGGTCTATAGAAATTGAATAATAGAAAATTTTAGACAGACCTTAGTTCTAATACCAGCTACTCTAATTTGAAGTTCACGTTGAACCCCCTGTAAATGATAAACAGAATAATAGCCATATCACAGGGTATTATAATGGTATAATAATAGCTGTGTCCCTGAGAATTATGATTGCTATGTATTAGAAGTAGTCTGGGTAGTGTAATCAGGCACAGGTAGTGTTCCATTCCCGTGTCCCTCCATCGGATGGCTCTTTGTAAATGGGAAAGCTCCGTTTCCCAGTATGTCCAGGGAACGTCTTTCAAGGTCATTAGCCCTTAATGACCTTAGCCTAGAGATCTTACTGACCTTAGGTTTACCAGTCTTCTCATGGGCTTTAAGTTTCCTCCCTGGGGTGTAAATTCCCTACATACCCACTGTTTCTCTTTGTAAAATCACTTTTTCTACACAGAAACATTATCTCACAGTTTAGGCATTTCTCCTAGTGAGGAGAGTGGGACGGGGGTACATTGAGTCAGCGCATAACAGTAAGGATGAAACCATATGGAATCAAAGAGAAGAAAAGTATTCCTAAAGAAAAGTCTCTGTGTTCTGTGATTAAACTACCAGGGGCAGCTTAGAATAAAATTCCTGGTAGAACTTTAGTTTGAGCTGTTACTTTTTAAAATCTCACAGTAATAATAATGATGATGTCCCCCTAGTTATTCTTGACATGCTTGTCAAAGAACTAGGTTACATTCTCAGAATCAGAGATGAGAAAAAATAAAAATAATAAAATGAATTCCGATTAACCAAGGATCTATTTGCCCGGCATTTTTAAAGCGCCAGTATCTCTTATTTTCTTTAGCCATTCAAAAAAAAAAAAGGTGGCATGAATGAAAATTCCTTAAACAAGTCAGGAAACTGAGGCTAGAAAGGTGAGTACACCTGGAAAAAGCAGAGGCAGACCCATCTGACTTCTCCAATTGCACACCGTCTTCATAGCCGTGTGGGGCAGGAAGCTATGAACTGCTGTTAGAACTCTGGAGAAGAGAACCAGTGACCCTGATACATACTAGCTGATGTGTCTTGAGTACTTAAAAAGTGCTAATCACTGTGTCATTTGCATATATTATTAAATCCTCAGCATAACTCCTTGTTTTATAAGGAATATAATTAAGATCCTCTATTTTGATAAGACAATAGAGGTAGAAACAGGAAAGCTATCTTACATAGTTATACTGTGTTATTGGCAGTTTAATGTCTTTGTCTGGTTTTGATATCAGGATAATGCCACCTCATAAAATGAACTGAGAAGTATTTCCTCCTATTCCCTTAAAGACTTAGTGTGGATTTGGTACCATTTTTTTTATTAGTTTTTTATTTACTTCATCAGTGATGCCATCTCCTGATATGAATGGTTTTTTGCACTAAGTTATTTAATTATTAATTCTTTCATAAATATGAGACTATTCAAACTTTCTAATTCTTCATGTATCTATTTATATAGTTCATGTCTTTCAACAATTTATCCATTTCATCTTAATCATCAAGTGAATCATCATGAAGTTGTTTATATTTCCTTAAACTTTTAATGTTTTTAAGATCTGTAGATAGGCCGTGCTTTCATTCCTGGAAGGGAATTTGTGGTGGAGTTTGTTTTTTCATTCCCCCCCCTTTTTTTTTTTACTTTGATCAATTTAGACAGAAGCATCTCACTTCATTAGTTTTTACTGTTGCTTATTTTCTGTTTTTTTCCCTTCTACTTACTTTGTGCTTACTTTCCTTTTCCTTTTCTAGCTTCTTAAGAAATAAGCTTGCAGAATTTATTTTTACACCTTTAGAAAAGGAGCCTTAGTGACACAGTGTAATTATGTATTGGGTGGCTCACTGAAAAGTTGGCAGTTCAAAACCAGCAGTGTCTCTGCAGAAGAAAGATAAGCCAGCGGTGGTGTCAAAGTTGATTTGAGGGCAGTGGGTCTCTAAAATAAGCATTTAAAGTTGTGAATCACCACTTCATCTGCAGCTTGTAAATTGTGCTTTGTTGAGCTTTTCCTTTTAATTCACACCTAATTGCTGTTGAGTTGGAACCAGCTCCTGCCTGACTGTCCGTCAGGTTTGCAAGGCTGTAAATCGTACAGGGGACTGCCTGTCAGCAGCTGGGAGATTCAAACAGCGAGAGACACACTCACTCAGCTCTCAGGGGTAAACAGACTAGAGTGCCAGAACCTCCTTTTTGGGAGTTCAGAAGTAGGATGTTTCATTTCCAAATACAAGTCATTTTTCCCAGAAATTATCTTGTTGTGAATTCCATTCCATTATGAACAGAGCATGTATCCTTTCAGATTTTAAACCTCTTAAAATACATTGATCCTTATCTTATGGCCTACTGCACGGTCTGTTTGGGCAAACATCACATGTAGTTGTTGTTCAGTACCGTTGAGTTGGCACCGACCCATAGCTGACCTTCCAGCGTTGCCCTTTCTTCTCCAGCAAAGCCCCTGCTGGATTTGGACTGCTTGCCTTTGGGTTGGAGCACAACTCCTCCCTCAGCAGGCCACTAGAGTCCCAGAGGCACTTGAGGACATTATCTCAGTCACAGAAGGACAAATACTGCCTAACACGGCTGTTATAAAATGAGACTGGAATGGGGGCTTGGTGGGAGAATGGAGAAAGAGTGGATAGATAATGAACACTGCCTTAGAACAGATGAGGGAAGAGCTGTCTGAAAGGAATATAAGATTAGGTATTACATGTATGACAATAACCTGGAGTAAGAGGGGCATTGAAAAGTGGACTGGGAGAGGAGAAAAGGAGAGGGCAGGAAGAAAATGTGCAACACTGAATGAATAAAAATGTTAAAAAAGAAAGTCTTTTTTTGTGGGAAGAGTGATAAATGTCAGCTAGGTCAAGTTGGTTGATGGTGGTATTCAGTTATTCAGTGGCTCATGGAGTCCCTGCCTCGGCACCGACTGACCCACGTGGGCCTCACCTGCTTTTACTGTGCACTTACCTAGTCTTCTTTTCAGTTACGTCAGTCTTCCATGTATTTTTCTGTGTACATTCGTACATTTCAGATTATTAAGCCTTCTTAATGGAGTGACTTGCTTCTTTGTTCCTGATAATAGTCCCTGTGCAGAAATACTTTGAAAGAGTTCTTGGTGGCTTAAGATGTACAGAGTCAGTCTGCTAACCAAAAGGTCTATGGTTCAACTCCATGAGCTGCTTCAGTAGAGAAAGATGGGTGGGAATACACTTCCTCAGGTATTAATGACAAGACTTGGGCTTCCTTAACATTATTGATTGCATAGTATATTATCTCATCTCTTACTGTTAGCATTACTGTGGCTTTATAGTTAAAAATGAGGTTTTGTAGCCAGTTTTTTTAACTGAGTCTGACAGTCTCTGCCTTTTAACTAGATTCCCCCCCCCCAACTGTATATTTAATGATTTGTGGTTGGATTTAAGCCTGCCACCTTGATGTTTTGTTATTTTTGGTATTTGTTCCCTTTTTCCTGTCTCTCTGCTACCTTTGGTTTCATTGGGTGTTTGCCTGTTTCTTTTTCTCCTCTTTATTGACCTGTGTGCTTCTTTGGACCTCACTCTTCTCCACAGTTCTGCCCTGCCGCTTCCAGCCCCCGTAGCCTTTCTGATCTCTAAGCTCTGCTTCCTTAACCCTTGGAGATCTCAGTGCTCTGCTTGCAGCCTCTCCTGTCTTCCTAGTTCCTTGATTCACAAAGTCAGAGTGGCAGTAGGCCCTACTTCTTTTTCTCTGGAAACCAGTCCTATAGTTCCTGTTTTCAGAGTTTGAAAATAATAGTTTCATATATTTTGTTCCATTTTCTGGTTACTGTAGGAGGAAAGTCTAGTCCCTGTTACTGATCTGGATTTCTCTTCTGTCCAGATGTTCCCCATGTACTTATGTAAACAGAGTGACTGTGGAGCGAGTGTGGTGCATTTGGAGGACACTGTTTCGGTCAATCCAGTAGCTTTTGGGGAGCTTGCCATTGGCCAGCATAGAGTGTCGGCGCTTGGACTTGATGCACAAATGCTGGGCTCAGTATAAGCCCTATTTTCAGATGCCAGCCCTGCTTCATGCTTTGTGAGAGTGGCAAGAAATTACTTCCTTTCCTAGAAAGGACAGAAAATACACTTGATATCATTTGGGGAGGCAGGATGGGTAAGGAAAATTGGAATCATGGCAAAAGCATAGACTCTTAAATGAGAAAGCCCTGTGCATGACCTGATTCCTTCACGCATCTGGTCATCAGTGTTCCATAACCTCTGTCCATCGTGGGGGGAGGTCAGAGGAGAAAGCAGAGCATGTGGCACATTTTCCAAAGCTGCGCTCCAATGGTGGTAACTGAGTCCAAGGGAGGAAAAGAGATCGTTGTGTTTCTGCTGTCAGGTGCCATTAGGGACAGCTCACAGAGACGCTGTGAACATCAGAGCCGAACCCCGCCCCGTCCTGTGCCCTCCTCACCGTCTGACACACGTGAGCCCATTGCTGCAATCACTGCGTCATTCCACCTGGTTTAGGGCCACCTCTTTCACTATCCCCCCCCCCCCCCCCCCCCCCAGGATGAGGTCTCTTTTGAAGGACTAGCCTCTCCGAACAACATGCCCAAGCCTCACCGTCCTTGCCTCCAAGGAGCAGTCTGGCTGCACTTTTTTCAGGACATGTCTGTTCTTTTGGCAGTCCATGGGATATGCAGGGCCTTCGCCAACACCACAGCCCAAAGCCTATTCAATTCCATGTAGTTGTGGTTTTCCGGTAATTGATGGCCTTGTGACTCTGCATATCATTGAGTCTGAGGTGCTCGGACTCCCCACTGGAGGCCCGGCCCTCTGGCTTTGTGAGGACGTTTGGAGCTATGGGAAGCATGGTTGCTCGCTCATCTGCGGCACTTTCACTTCATGACATCAGAAATGCTGTTTACTTTCAGGGAAGCCACCATCTATCACAAGGGAAGGTTGTGTAAAAGACTTGCATAGACCCCTGTGTAATGTTCTTTACCCAAGAGTCTCTGGTCCACTTCCTTGACTACCCTATGTGGTGGGAGTGGTGGTGTGTACCTCAAGTCAGAACTAACCCATAGCTGACTCTCCGGAGGGTCTTCAGAGGCAGTGTATCGCACAGGAGGAGACTGCCCATCTTTCTCCCGCAGAGCAGCTGGAGGGTTCAAAGCATGTAATTTTGCATTAGCAGTGCAGTTCTTACCACTAAGCCACCAGAGCATGGTACTAATTACTCACTTATCCTTGGAATATCTGGTGTTGGGAATCCTTTCGGCAAGTGTAGAAATGCCATTAACCCCTGGAAACCCACAGCATCAGATTTTTCTGTGCTTTTTCTAGCAAAAGACTGAGGTATAGTATGACCATTTCAAACAGCAAAGAGAAAATGCTAGGAAAGAGCATCCTCCCTTATCAGATAGAAATAATGAAATATAACACTCGGGTGCTAAAACAGAGGAAATGCTGGGAGTTGAGAAGAAAACCAGCTTATTCTATAAATAGTAATGGCAGCTATGTTTTATTGCTTGTTTACTTCAGGTATTATGTACAAGTGTGCTTTCCATGTCTTACTTCTCAGAAAAAGAGCCTGAGGGTCATAGAGGGCTCAGTGACTTGCCCCTCTGTGTGGGGCCAAAGCCTGAACGCCAAAGCACGGCCTTGGAGCACATCTGTCCATGTTATCTAGTCTGTCTGGATTTGGCCTTTCTCTATAATTTCGGGCACATCATTTTCCTTTTCTGATCACAGTTTCCATTATCTTAAAATGGAATTGTGCTGGGTAATTGAAACATTTTGTGATTCTCAGTTCTTGTTTGTGACAGCATTTGTTAACTGTGTTTTCAGGCTGAGGAAAAGGCAGATGCACTCAATAAGGAGCTGCTTATGACCAAACAGAAATTGATTGATGCAGAAGAAGAAAAAAGACGGCTGGAAGAAGAATCTGCTCAGGTGAAGGGACTTTGTCTCCCTCTCTCACATTCCTCTGTCTTTCATGTGCTTGAGAGTTGGGAGTTCAACTGGTAGCTTCCTGTTGGCACTGGACAACCCAGACACAGCTGGCTGGCTTAAGTATCCTTCCAGAAGCCTTGTTTACTGTGTAACTCGTATTCTTAATCATTAAAGTTTCAGTCTTCACTAGAGCAGGTGAGAGTCCTATGTAAAAGCATCTAAGTAACAAAGAGGGTTAGCATTTCTGGAAAGGAAACAGGCATCATAGAGTGTATGCTTGGCTCTACCATCTACTTGTCCCCTGATGTTTATCCCACAAGCTGACTCTGCAAGTCTTATCTGAGCCAGCTCTCCACAGCTCTGAGGGCACAGTCCTTCGAGTGCTTTACAGCCTGGAGTGAGCCCATCTCCCCACCCCTGGCCCCAGCTCTCCTTCATGCTAACCCCCTCCCCCTCCTCGTCTGTTGGAGCTGCCTGAGGTGAGGTACTCAGAGAATTATAGTCCTTTTTCATAGATTAAGTTGTTCTGACAAGGAGGCATTTCCTTTGAAGTCTTAGTTTTTGTTGAGATTCAGTAGTTTGAGAATTTTTCACTGTTCTCTCCTTTGCTTGGCAGTAAGTGCTCCCAGCAGTCAAGGGAGAAAGTAAATAAATTAGGGCCCTTTGAGAGTTAGGTCAGGCACTTTCTGAGAACCACAACATTTAGCAGAAAGTTTCAGAGCCTCCTCTAGTTTTCCCTGAAAACCTTCACTTTGCTTTTTCATGTGTGCAGTTAAAAGAAATGTGCCGTCGGGAACTTGACAAAGCGGAATCTGAAATTAAAAAAAACAGTTCAATCATTGGTGACTATAAGCAGGTGAGTCCTGTTTGCCCTGGGATCGAGCCACACATTAAAAGCCCTGATTTCAAACCCAAAGCCCTCCAAACCTGAAGGCTTAAGATAGACCCCCGGGTTCCAGATCTTGGCTTCACCATTGGCATTGACAAATTATGTCACTTCTCTGATTTTCAACTGTAAAATAAGAGAAAGCATCCCAAGCTGACAGAACCATTGGGAAGATTCTGTCAGATGGTGTTTAGAGGGTCGGCCACATGCATTCCTTGGTAGCTGTTGTCAAGTCAGCGCTGACTGCACCTTTTGTACAACACAAGGACCGTCCTTACCATCGGAGCAGGTCCTGTGTGAAAGGCTCCCTGATGGTGTGGTGGGTGCACACTTAGCTGCTGAAAGGTTGTTGGTTCAGATTCACCAGGTGCTTCATAGAAGAAGGGTGTGCAGTCTCTTCCCATAAAGATTTAGTCTCAAAGCCAGTGAAGGAGTGCTATCACTTGGATTTAACATGACAGCAATAGGTTGAATATTAAATGAAAGCAGCAGTTCATTCTTGGGAGCCCTTCACTGTCCACTCAATCACTCATGGTGACACATGGTCTGGGACATTCTAGTTTTCCACCAGACTGGCTGGGTTATAACGTTAGTCGTCCTTGTTCCTTCCTACATGTGGATTTCATAGTTCATGAGGTTGGCAGCATTCATAAACCACTGGCCATTGAGTGGAGGCACAGAAAGCTTCCTGCCGGAGATAGACCCATAGATGTTGGGGCGGCACAGCTGCATGAACCGCTGCTTATCCCACAGTTTTTTGGTTTTGTTTTTTTTTTAATTTAAGAAAATTTTATTGATAGGTGCTATGGGAGACACAATGACGACTCAGACACAGATCCCGCCCATAAGGAGCTTATCATCCATCAGTCTTAACCCACTTTCTGACATTTGCAGCCCATTTTGTATTAATTTCACGTAACATAACTCCAGCTCCCACTACAGTGTATCCTGAGCATGTTCTGCAGATGATCATGCTGCTCAAGAGATTGTTGTTTTCCATTTAGATTTGCTCTCAGTTGAGTGAAAGACTGGAGAAGCAGCAGACAGCTAATAAAGTGGAAATTGAGAAAATTCGGGTAAGTCTTTCACTTTGTGATCATAGACTTGACACCTCCTAGTTTATCTGGAGGAGAGGACAGGGTTAAAGATCATCAGGTCACTATGAGTTATACTCGACTCGACGGCACCAAACAGCAGCAGTTTATTTGGGGCTCTTTTGAGCACAACAGGTTTTGAGAAGGAGCTGTTTTACCTGGATTTGAAAGTGAAAGGCCCCACCAAATACTTGATAAGAAGCCTGCCACAGGCCTCGCTCAGTTATTGAGTTATAATGCTATGCTTGTTTTATCCCAGAAGGAAATACAAAAGAGGCCGAGAAAAGTCTAGATCTCAACGTACATGTGTCACAGAACTCCTCCAGGATTTCCAGTCATCAGGGTGGTAGATAATAGTGGATGGATGCAGCGAGGCTAACAAGTCCTGGAAGTGAAATGAGGGATGAGATGGGTTATGGAGGACAGGACCATGTGTTAAGGTTTGTTGCTGAATACACTCCGCCAGCTCATTCCTTCTGCTCTAATGGATCCAAATTCAGTGTGAAGGACTGTGGACAACATTTTCCTGCTTGGTTTTTAGTTTGGTCTTTTGTTTTTTTCATGTAAATGAGTCTTAGTGTTGAATTGTTAGTTTGACAGATTGTAATTTTGTGAGGTTTTTTTCCCTGTATTTGAGTGTATCGGATTTTAACTAAAATGAGTAATTGACTAAAAGATACTTCAAGGACATACATAAGACCCATTTTCATGGCTATGTTTGCACTAACATCATTTGTCTGGGGTGGGTGTCAGTGGACCTAGAATACTTCTCTAGGTCTTCTTCTTACTGTGGTTTAACCACAAGTGCCTATTCTTCTAAATTAGATTTCTTTCTAAAACTAAGAAGAAGAAATAATTGTAACCCAGTTACGCAGAGATTCGATTACCATTTATATTTTGATGTAGAGTTTCTCAGTCTTTGTTCTGTGTTAACTTTTAACATGAAAGATCTCATTTGTTCTAAGATAAGCATTTTTTTTTTTCACTTGAAATTAAGATATGTATTTTTGGGGAGCTCTGGTGGCCTAGTGGCAAGAAGCTGCACTGCAATCCCAGAGGAACACGGTTCGAATCCACCAGACGCTCTGCCGGAGAAGGAGGTGCAATATCCTCCTGTACCAGTCAGATCTGATTTGACGGTACACGCACACAAAATTTAAAAAAAAATTTAAAAAAAAAGATATGCATTTTTAATTGAAAGCTTTTTGTAACTTTAATAGCAGGACTTTTTCCTTCTAGAACCTAAAATCGTGACATTTCATACAGACATCGGCATCTTTTGATGACATGTGGTATATAGATTTTATGTTCTGGTTTTTTTCACTCAATATGTTACCACTTTTCCAGGTTATTAAAAATTCTTTACAAAGCTTTTTAAGGCTGCATACATAATGCACGGTGTACTGAGTGGTTTCCTGTTAGTTTATTCCCTTTTTGTAAGTTTCCTGAGTCAGGATCTAAGATGATGTTCCTGTTTGGGGCATACAGTTCCAGGTTCCCAGTAGGTTATCTCCCAGCTTCTCCAGACAGCAGGTAGTTTTCAAGAAGCTGTAGCATGAGAAGTGGCCCTTGCTTGGCCCTGCAGAAAGGAGGCGCTCTTACCATCCTTTAGGGGTCAGTTTGTCTTTACATCTTTTTCCTTGACATTTCCAGCAAAAAGTGGATGACTGTGAGCGCTGCCGGGAGTTTTTCAACAAAGAAGGACGAGTGAAGGGCATCAGTTCAGCTAAGGAGCTTCTGGATGAAGATACAGATGAAGAGAAGGAGACTCTCAAGAACCAGTTGAGAGAGATGGAACTAGAACTGGCTCAGACCAAGCTCCAGTTGGTGGAAGCTGAGTGCAAGATACAGGTAACAGCCATGAGCTTTGGAGCCTATCCCCCTGATGTGTGAAGTGCCCTCTCTATTGGTGAGATGTGTGGAACCCAGAAACCATGTTTACAGTTTGGGGCTGGTTGGCTGGTTTTAGAGTTGGACCATAATCCTTACAGAAAGAACCCTTATTACTTACTAAGTATGTTTAGTCAGTATTTGGCCTGTCCTAAGGACTGAATGTTTTCATAATGATCCTTAGCCGTAGAATTTAGAAACGGGTGTGGTGATCAGAAGAGCATATGCTTTGGCTGTACCACCAATTTCTCCGACCTTGGGGTCAGTCGAGTAGCCTAATAGCACAGATGCCCATGAGGAAAATGCCTACCTGGTAGGATTGTTATGAAATAAGACGGCATATCACAGCACACAGTGAGGGCTTCATATATGGGAGCTTGGACTCCCCAACTGCCATCACTTAGCTATCTTGGGCTTTATTCTGCAGTGCTAGTTCCACTAGCATGACTGCTTAGCATAGGCCAGGCACTGAGCACCATCGAAAGAACAGAGGCGGGTCAAAAGTATAGGCTCTGTGGTCTCCTTAATGCACATTCACTAGGCATCTGCTCTTTGCCAGGCCCTGTTGTAGGTGCTGAGACTGCAAAGCTCAGATGTAGCTTTGTGCAGCTGACCAGATCAGTCAGGAAAGGCTTCAAAGCATCAGTATCCGAGCTGTGAGCAGAGAATGAGCAGGTGGTGTCAGATGCAGAAGACAGAGAACATTTTAGGTGGAGAGAGTGGCATGATCAGTAGCAGAGGGCTGGAAGGGTCTGCTTAGTAGGGAACCTCAGCTTCTTAAAAGCTGCTCCCGTGTAGTAGGGTGGAGGTGGACTTGAAGGCTGGAGGAAGGAGAGTCTAGATTGTTAAGCATCGTGGATGCTGTGCTAAGAGTTGAGGCTGTAATTTGTACAGGGTATTGATGCCACAGAGCTTAGCCTCATCTGCCTGGTGTACATGGTGATCATGGACAGGGGAGGGAGATGCTAAGCTAGCAGGCTGTTTTAAGAAACAGACTAGGCAAGAACCAAGGCCCTAACTAGGAAAGGTCATGTGTAGGCGTTGCAGATCTTCCTCTCTCTGCCCGTTTGAGATAGGCGGAATTTCTAGAGGCCTCTCGGGTGACTAGACTGGATTCTTTTTTTGGCTTGGCTATGGGGAGGAACCATCATTGTCATGGGGCCCAACATCCTCCTGTGCATTGTTTCCCTTGCAGGACTTGGAACACCATTTAGGCCTTGCCCTCAATGAGGTACAGGCTGCCAAGAAGACGTGGTTCAACCGAACACTGAGCTCCATAAAGACTGCAGCAACCGGGGTTCAGGGGAAAGAGACTTGCTGAGAGCAGCTTCTGTTTCGACAACCTTCAGAAAACATGACACCTTTTGTTGCCTTCTTTGGCCAGATGTGTGATTCTGTGACATGTCCCAGGACCAGAATGTACCTAAGTCAGAACAATAGAAGCATGCTGGTAGGTCATTGGACCAGAGCTCATGAAGCAGGCGACTTCTGGGGTAGGGCTCTCCTAACTACTGATACTAACAGGCCTGCTAGCTCAGATGATGCTCCAAACACACTAGGAAACACTCCCTGGTGTGACCTCCTGGGCAGTTTCTCAGTGTAGGTCACCACTTTAACCAACTCAGAAGCTGAGTTTACATGATTAGAGTTTGGAGAACTTTCGGTCTGTTATTTCTAAACCTTTAATTTTTTTTAAATCTATCTATATATATATAGCTCTATAGGGGAGGGGTATTATGGGATCAGTAACTCACATAATTCGTATCTGCTTCAGTGCCAGCAGAGAGCCCTCCTGCATCCCCCCCGGTAGACATGGAAAAGCACTTTGTTTTAAATAGGAAGGTTTCATGGTTGTAGCTGAAGCCACCTACTTTTGTTCAATTGTATAATGCACAGGTTTTGGTTTGGCATTATTCACATGTTTCTGATCAATTCTATGCAACTCTTCTCCTATTTTTTAGCATTAGCTGCCAAAATCACTTCACAGTGCTGGTTGGGTGACTTAACTGTGAGACTGGATTAATCAGAACATGGACAAATCTTATTTTACTTAATGTCTCATGTATATGTGTATATAGAATATTCTTTCCCCAGTTCATCCAACTGACAGTGTTTAAATCCCAGACTAGGACTGCTGATCTGCACAACTTAATTATGTGGTTATTTGGGCACTTAATTCCACTCACGGTTTGCGGGGCTCTGCTCTCCTCCCACCTTTGTGGGAACTGAGGCAAGCTCCTTCACTTCAGAGTTCCTAGTGTTTTTGCACAACACATCGTAAAAATGAGAAAGACGCTGAGCTGTGCGTGTTTGTGTTAGTGTGAGTGCTGTGCAGGCCGCACCTGCCGCAGGGTCACGTCCTCCTGCCTTGGCCTCCTTGGAGGGTGGCCGAGTGTGATCCCACTATTCAGATGGGCTGCAAGTTCTCACTTCAGAGCTAAGAAATGGAGATTTTAGCACCTTTTTTTTTTTTTAAAAAAAAAATCCACCACAGAGACTTTGACATTTAATTTATATAATGATATTCTTTCTGTCTTAAACTGTCTCGTAGATGATCTTTCCTTTGTGTGAAATGGAAGGAGCAGGTTACAGAAGGTGCTGGTTTGTACATAAAGACGCTTAGGTGGTTCTGTACCTTGTTTCTCGTTGGCTTACTGAGATCATCTGTGATAAGGGAGGTAACAAGTGGCAACGCCCTCCCCCCAAAACTAACCCTTACCCAACTTCTGTCTTTCTTGTTCAATTACCAAAACAGCTGTACACCCGTCTAATATTAGGTGCGTGGACCTCGTGTTAGGGTAGTTTCAGTGTGTCAACTTTATGAATTGAAATATAAACCAGTAAAATTGTATTACGGTTTGTTTTGTTGGTTTTATTTTAACAAGCATATTCATTAAATATTTTGGTACAAACATCATTGTTTTGTAAAAGCCAGTTTTATCATAGGCTCCAAACCCATCTTTCCCTTCTTCCCACCATAAAAGCAGACTCCTGTGAGACTACCAACTCTCTGTGCTGTCAGACAATTGTGTGACCCTCAGATCTTGATGGCACAGCTAACAGACACCAGGCGTGTGGAACGAGAGAAGACATGGGCCATGGCTTTTAGGCAACTGATACCTATGCTAGTAGTTATGGGCATTGCCCCTCTCTTGGAAATATTTGGTGGCCTTGTGGGTAAGAAATAGTGTGCTACCAACCCAAAGACAGGCAGTTGAAATCCACCCATTGCTCTGAGGGTGAAAAGGCAGCCAGTCTCCTCCCATGTGATTTATAGCTTCTAAAAACCCACTGGAGGGACACCTATGACAGATGACTCAGCAGTAATGAGTGAGTTGGATATATTTTGGTACGTATCTGTACAAAATTCAGGGGATGGAGTGTGTCATCGGAATGAGACTCTGTATTAGAGGGTCTAGGCACTTCTTACAGGAGGTAAGAGTTTAGCCGTGAAAGAAAAGTATTTCACCAGGTAGCTCTGAAGATGGTAAGTTCTAGGCCCACAATGTTGAGTGTGCAGGGGAAATGACTGAAGAGCAAAAAGACCATCAGGAGTTCCTGGGGCAGTTAAGAGGTCAGAGTTTGGCTGTGAAAGAAAAGCATTTTATTTTTTCATGAGTTGTTTTCCTTCTGTCCACCGCACCAAAGCTGGTAAATGCCTGGCAAAGCATGTGGTCCATACATGACAGGTACTGGGGCACAGGCTAGGCCAGGGGCCCCAGGCCATAGTCCTTTGCCATTCTAATGCCAAGGACTGGGAGACGATTTTTCCACAATTCTGGTCAACCCCTTCTCAGAGTATGAGGAGCAGAGTTAAGACGTTTGCTCCAGGTGTACTCATGCCCCAGAAGCTCAGGATTGTGTGGGCTACTTGGCCTATAAAGTCCTGAACTGATATTTGTGCTGGATCATTTGTGGCAAGGAACTACTGTCCTTAGTCATTGAGGGAAAAATCACTGCATCACTGTCGTCCACCTAGATGTCAGTTTACCATTCCAAACCAGTTGCCATAACCAAAACATCTCCAGATGTTGTCAGATGTTCCCCTGGGGGCTAAAGGGAGGTCTTGGGACTGACTCAGAGGAAGAGCGAAGACATGCAGAGCAGAGAACTGGATGCCCAGCGATGAGAACAAGTGAGGACAGGCTTAGAAAAGCTCCCAGGCACCGGCAGTGGAAGCCTGCTGGAGACCCTGGCAAGAAAAGCTCAGAGGTTGGTGGACACAGTGAAGAACCCAGATCACAACAAGCAAGGAGTGGGGGAGTGAGACAGTGGAGATAGCGAGTATGGCTTTTAGAGAGCTAGGAGTGGTGAGGGAACTGATTAGGAGAAGAGCTGAGCAGGCATCTTGTTAAGAAGCCAGGTTTTGGTCCATTCCTTCCCTAATGGCGCACAAAGCATTGTTCACAAGTCAGTGGAAACGTGACAGGCCGTGTGGTCGGTCTGGCGGGCCTGCCACCACCTGAGCTCATCCTGAGAACCATGTCCTTCAGTTTCACAGTGAAGGAGACTCAGATCTAAGAAGACTGCTGCCTCTCTTTCCACTCTGAACACCAAAGGCCTTTGGCAGAGGTTGTGTAAAAGTGGCGCAAACTCACTGCTGACGAATCAGTTCCAAGTCATAGTCACCCTCCATGGAATTCCTGGGGCTTTAAATTTCACCAGAGGAAAGTGACCATTTTTCTCCCGCAGAGCCCCTGGTGGATCCAAAGCACCTGAGACACAGCTTTTGGGTTAGCAGTGCGACCTGCTACAGACCACACCACCAAGTTCCCAGATACAAGTGAAGGAGGCAACAGCCACAGGATGCAAGAAGCCCAGATCCTTCCCCCACCCCCCCAGCTCCAGGACTGGCTCCACAGCTAAAAGCCAGAACCACACTGGCAACCCTACCAGCCCAGAAAAACAGGTTCACCTTCTTTCAGACAAATTCTCATTTGTCCTGTTGCTGCCCACAGGATTATAGTGCCTCATTTGTTCAAGATAAATGTTTTGTTTCTTAAATGCAAATCCTCTTCAAAGATCCATTTGTGGGTGAAGAAGCAAGATGTGAAGACTAGGCCCAGACAGAATCCCTGCAGTGTGTACCTCTCAGGCCACAAAGAATACCAAATCCTCTATGCTTCCCCTACTCTATTCAGAGTGAATACTGGTCCAGAGCAGATGGGACAATGCTAATCCACACCAGACTCCAAGAACCAGCAGAGATCTTTAAGGTAATTGTGGGCTGGATAGATATTGTCCCACCACTTAATTATAAGCAGCACAAATGAGACTTGGCCCAAGTCTGTGGATTCAAGGCACTTCACTTTGGACAGTCTGGTAAAGCTGAGTTTATCTAGGTAATGGGTCGAGTCCCTCAGACTGTTAGCTCTTAACTCTTCTCATGCATTCTTCCAGGTGCCTCAAAGTTCTAGAAGTGGTATTATTCCCCGACTTGAAAATAAAGGTGAAAAGCTTGTTCATTTCTTACCACATACCACCTCCTTGGCTTCCAAGGGCACAAACAAACAATGCTGCTCATCTAGCCTTACAAACAGCTTCCTGTGGGCTGAGCCCAGTACCTGTGGAAAAAGAGCACCTGGCTTCTGCTCAAGCCAAGAAGGGCAAACGCATGCAAGTGGTAAGAAGGGCATGTGGGAACAGACTGTGGTACACCTCGCCAGGCCAGCTCGTCTCTGCTCAGGTCAGGGAGGTGTTCTGGTGGGCAGGAAGGTAGTAGCACCCAAGTTCTAAAGGGAGGAAGGCCCGTCCAGATCCAGTGCCTCTGTCCACATTGTTCTCTCCTCTTACCTGAAGGGCAGCAGGAGCAAGCTTAGGCCTGGATCCTTCAAAGGGTACCTCCCTGGACCACCAGTGGGGCCAGGCTTTGCTGAGTCTTAATTCCTTATCTGTGTCATGTTAGGTGCCACAGAGTTGCCTCTGATTATAGCAACCCTCTGTGACAGAGCAAAACACTGTCCAATTCAGTGCCATCCTGGTACTGCCAGTATGCTTGAGCCCACTGTTAACAGCTCCTGGAAGAGGTGTGAGCTCTGGAATGAGGAGTATGAAAAGCACCTGATAAAATTCCAGCACTTCCTCGACATCCTTCACTTACCACTCACTGTGCAAGGCTTCTTGGGGTTAAACACTATCAGCTGAGAATCAGAAGTTTGAAGGGCTAAGTGAGATTCATCTATAGTTAAGATCTCAACTACAGATGGGAATGTGGGTTAGGCCCTGGCCCTCATCCATGGCACACCGGCAAGATCTGGACAGTGCACTGAACTGGAGTGTCAAGGGCAAGGAGAGGGCCCACTCATTACTCATTCATCACAGACGCTTTACTGAACCAGGCAAAGTGGGTCGGGCATAGAACAGTTCAGCCCATTGCTGTTTAAGACAGAAGCTTTTATTTTTATTCATCCAAATAGGGAAAATGCAACATGTCAGGGCTTTACAGACAAACTGCAGCGGCTGGACAAGAGGGTCAGTCTATGGCAGAGTCCAACAGAGCTCAGTGCGAAGGAGCCACAGTGAGGTGCTGCCTGGAGTCAGGGCAGCTGAGTCCCTTTGGATGGAGGCCAGGCATCTGGGCGAGGCACTGGTGACAATCCGCACGTGCAGGCTGCTGCTCAGCAACACCGGTTCGAGTTCAGAGTCTACATGTAATCATTGCCCCAGAGGAAGGACAACATAGAGCGATTGCGTTTTCCGACTTTTTTTAACATAATACACAACGTAGTTATTGCCAAGGACTTTGCACTGCAAATTTTATACTATTTACACTTGTGTTACTCAGAAAAACACAGTAAATAGATACAGATAGATATTTTAAATAGATTACTAAAAACTAACGACTATCACCAGACCAGACTGAGATACAACCAGGAGTCCAGTGCCACGTGTGGAACTGTGCCATCCACAGGCAAGTCTACACTCAACCTTCTGCCCCTCTGGAAACCCCCTCACCCTGAGGAAGAGTGAAGAATGAGCAGGGCCACTTCTTAGACAACTCAGAGCTGTACTCTCCTCCAGGAACCCCACACAAACAGATGGATCAAGATACTGGGGGTAGGGGCTCACAGGCTTAGCCAGGCCCGCCAGGCCCACCAGCCCGAGTGCACCTGGAAGTGCCCTGGCCTTAATTACGGCTATCTCCTGAAATGTGGGTGGGCTTTAACCAGTTACTTAAGAGAGACTGAAAGTTCAACACAACAGGCCAAGACAGGTGGGTTTCGGGACTAAGGCCTGAGTTCAAGTATGCTACACAGAAAACAAGATGAATGCTTGTAGTGTGAAGGTATGTCAAGTCTCCCCTAGGAAGATGGTCCCTCACCCTTACGAGAGGCCAGGCAGGGCAGTCTTTCTTACCTGACCAGTAATCTCTTTTGCTGCCTCCTGCCGTGGTGTGCTGGAAAGGAATGGAAGCTGAAGGCAGTTAACAACCCTAGTCAGTATCGTCAGCTGTGTTTCTAACAAGCTTTCCTCTCAGAGGCTGAGAGAGACCTCCTACATAGCCATGCCAGGTTTTCACCAAGTGAGCAAGAAGAAAAGAGGCACTCAACACCTCCTCTAAGAAACAGGCTGCAGAAGAAGCCCGGCTTGACCACAGAGGGATGGTTTGTACATGACAGAAGATGTTTAGGGAAAAGGATGCAGGTAATAGCAGGATTAAGTGTTCAAATAGGGCTTGCCTGGCTATGCATACCTATGCTTGGACCGTAAGCATATGGCTTGAGGAGTCTGGACATGCCGTACACAAGGAGGCTTAGAAAGATCCATGATCAGTCAAGGCAGTGGATCTGGACCACCAAAGCAAATTCTACATAGGCCTGAGAGTTGTCTATGAGAAACAAGCAGGAGCTGGAAGAAAGGAGAAGGCTTTGCTCCAGAGTGGAAAGCAATGCAGAAGAAAGGGAAAAGAAGCTAAAAATATTAAAATGCCACTTGCTATATTATATAGAGAACGAACTTCTTTCTACCCTTCTTCCTAATGCATTTCCATGAACAAAATAAGAGGGGATAACACTGACTCCCAGAGCAGCAGAAATATTTAAGGGATTTTTTTTTTCCTTAAGCAAAAATCAGTAAGCATAGCCATCTATTTCCTAAGTAGGAACATGACACAGAACAGCATCAAGTGCATGGTGGTGGTTGGGAGCCTACGGCTGGCCTGGGCACCACTCCATTTTCTATAGGCGCTTTAGGTGCCTGGCGGACAAGAGCTGCCCTGGAAGGGTGGCATTGCTGCCCGGGACTGGGCTGCCAAATGGGGCATCACGCCTAGCTCACAGCAGGAGGGACAAACCCCATTTTCAGAAAACCCAGGGGAAGAGGGTCAAGCTCACGTTGGTGGTTTTCCCTTCCTTAAACCCAGAAATACCTAAAAAAAATTAAAAGGTCTCTTTTTATAAGACTTCACACACCTTGACTCCTGGCTGTAAAACCAAGCTTCACTCCCAAGAAACCAGTCAACAAGATCTAAGAGGTGTGTACACCTCTCAGGCAGGGAACCGGCTACGCCTGAAGGCAGCAGAAAAATGCCTCAAGGGCACAACTTTTCAATCACCATTCCCCTGATTGTCAGAGATTAGAAAACACGCAAGCAACCCCACACTCCCTGTTCCTGGCCTCCAGGGGCTCCATGCTGGGACATGCTCCCACACCTGGCCCACCTGTTCGTGCCTTGTTTGGAGGTCTGGCCATGTGGCCATGGACAAGGGTCATCCCTTCTGTGTGCTCCATGTGGTCCTCACCTACTACTAGAAGGCAAATGGGAAATGAAGTGATACAGCACGTGTACTGGCACTTATGTCACATCTCCAACCCCTTTAGGCCACTCTCATCAGCTATAGTCTCCCCCCATGCTACACAAGCAGAAGTCAACCCTCTCTCTACTCTTGCTCACGTTAATGGGAATGTTGACCATCTAGAGGAACAACGAGCACCTCAAAAATGCGCAAAAACTTACTAGCACCTTCAACCTGCCTAGATAACCATTCTCTGAGGAAAAGCACCTTTGGAGAATATAAAGCATGTTATATTTTATGGGGTTTTCATCATCTCAACTACACTGTACATTCCTGGGGACATGCCTGATCATACATGTAAAGCAAGGTTCGGCTCAGGCCCCACGTGGAAGGAGAACACATGAAGCCTTCCTGTGACCTGATTGTGAAGCAAGCGCAACCTGTCCCTAGCACTGTGCCCTCACACAACCAGGATCTAAGTTAGTAATTAGGTTCAAGAAAGAATATTTCATCTGTCCTGACCTTTCAAGTGTTCTTTACAAAAACATTAACAGGAGAGGAATAATCTGAAATGGTAGATTTTGCCAAGCTCTGCTGTGTCTAAAGTAAAGGTGGTGCTCACTGGGCCACCACAGCCAGTGGCTAACAAAACCCACTCTTCTCTAAAGGAGCTGTCTCACATCTAATGCTAATCAAACCCTTGGCTAGAAAAATCCCTAACGAGATATTTGCAACTATAAACATCATCTTCTATATCAACATGACATTTCTAAAATACATTTAAGATCACTTTGCCCTCCTGAATGTTGATTACCCCCGGCTCCTACCTCCCATGCTACTTGGCCTGTGAAGTCAAGTCCCTGCTACGTGCCTATGTGTGAGGCCCTTTCCAGGATGATCCCCACTCATAGTGTATGCACATCATGCAGTCTTTTACTCTCATTAGTGCCCTTCCTAAGGAGCTAACCATCCTAATATTCCACTCCAGCACCACTTCCTGCCTAGGACTTTGCCTGGTCAGGCTTGGTCCTCGTCTTGGAGCCCTCCATTACAGACTCTGCACCCTGCCGTGTCTATTTTGCTCCTTGGCATCTTGCTCTCACCTTTCAGAACCCTACCTCTCTCTCACAACCTGAGCTTATGACCAGAGATGCTGCTTACCCTCAATGGCCACGCAGAACAGATGCTCAAGAAGCCCTGTGGAGATATGGACGGCAGATAAAGGAAGTCTCCAACCTGATTAAGCCAAAGACTCTACTGTGTAAAGCAGAGATTTGCAAAATCACGGGCCAAATGTGACATGCTGCCTGACTGTTGTGTATGTTTTACTGGAACACAGCCACATTCCTTCAACCTATATTTGGTTGACAGCTGCTCTTACAGCTATGGAAGGATTATATGGCCATGACAGAGAATGTATATTGTTGTTATGTGTTGTCAAGTTGCCTGCAACTCACAACAACTTGATGTACTACAGCTCTGAACCATGCTCTATCCTGAGCCAACCTTATCATCTCTAACATACCTATCCCCATTACCCCAGTAACTGAGTCAATCCATCTCATCGAGGGTCTTCCTCTCTTGTGCTGTCCCTCTACTCTCCCAAGAATGATGTCCCTCTCCAAGGACTGGTCCTTTCTTGAAACGGAAATAATTATTTTCTGGTCTTAAATACAAAAATGCTGCTGGGGCCAGGTCTAAAGCAGTGCTCCCCCAGCAGTTCTGCACTATAACAAGGACTTAAACGATTGTGAAATGATTCAGCAGCATACAGCAGTTTATATGGAAGAGAGAAAACCGAGCGACACACTGGGTAAGTGGAGAAGGCTGCCTGCACTCAGAACTCAGATGGGATTCCAGCCATCCTGGAGCCTGTAGGAATCCATGCCTCAGCACATCTTTGACCCTTTTACAATTTTGACCAAAGGGCTCAAAATCCCAACTACCTCTTTAGCCTTTTGTCCTCAGCTAGAGATGGCAAACCCAACTTATTTCCCTGTTCATGACAAGTCAGAGGCAGCAGGTTTAAGGAAACAATGACTCAATCATCTAGTTACCTCATAATTCCATGGGTTGTCTCTCCTAAAGAACTCTGTAAGGAATCTTTGCACTCCTCCCTCACTGCTCCACTAAAGATCATGTTCCACAGAAGTTGAATCCAACACGTTACAGATTTTTTAAAATGTTCAAATCTCAAACTCATAGCTAACCTTGCAGCTTGTGTTGGGATACTTCACAATGGACTGGAAGAACCTGCCCATCTTTCTCCTGTGAAGTGCTGGTAGTTCCAAACCATCAGAGGCACTGACACCCACCTCTGGGTTAGCGGCACAGCTCCCTACGGACTATACCACCTAGGTGAAAAAAATCTAAACTTTCTTACTTAAAAAGAAGGCACTACAATGAATGGCTGGAAAACCTAAATCTTTGTAAACTTTAATTAAAATTAATTTAAAAAACCTTCCAAAAAAAAAAAACCCAACCAAACCCCGGCCTGCAAACCTACAGTCACTTGAGTGAGTGGTCTGATGGGTCAGACCTGACGAGTCGAGTCTGAGTCTCTGGAGGACCTTCTGGCAAATCATCGAACCCACTGGCCTTAGAGGAATTGGGGAAGTGAGCCTCAGATGGAGCTATTAATAGAAACTATGTATTGATACAGCAGGTTAAGCATTTGAGATTACACAGATCTAAGGCTTCTCATAAATAGTCTGGTATTAGTATTAGCTGGACAAACTAGAAAGACAATATTCTAAACCAAAATGAGTAACTTAATGAAAATAATGAGTCTGAGTAAAGGATATTTTTTTTTTAAAAAAAAAGCACTAGTGTGATGAAGGCCTCCGACCTCTCACTCCCGTAAATGATGCCTTGATTAGTGATCCTTGCCAGCTGGAACAGAAAGTCAAGAAAAGAGCAACATGTGGTTTGATCAGTCCTCCAAGTCATCTATTTTCACTGTTCACTTCCAAAAGTACACAAAAGGAACCTGAATGCTCATTAGGAAGCTAGACCTTCATCACAACCCATTTCTGTAAGTGCTCTCCCCCATCTTTCAGTATCTTCCTCCCTTCTCCATCTTCATCAAGGGTAGTAGCACCGTTTTCTCACTAAAGAATGGCCTGGGAAAATATTTGGGCAGGCCTCCACTGCCCCATGAGTGTCTCCACTCAGACCAGAACAGTCAGGGCCACAAAGGCCCCCCCATTCCCTCCTCCATACCCTCTGCTTAGTTCTCAGCCAGCCTTCCTCTTTCCTTACTTGGGCACTCACCACAGCCTCTTCCTCACCTCTGCCTCAGCTCTTTCCCTATCTAGACTCCAGGACTAGTGAACCATCTGACCATTTCAGACAAGAACCACAGAAAGTAACAACACAAGGACCTTTCATGAAGTTGGCCCTTCTCATTATCTGCATCAGTCCTCCAAACCATTGCAGGCCTCACTGCCAGGAAATTCAAGCTGTGTGCTAGCCACGCTCTTTGAAGGCATACTGGGTTCTCTATTCCTAAAATAACTCTCCACTCCCTATCAAGGAGACTTCTATTCAGTTCCGATGGGAACCTCCATCTGCATGTCTACATCTCTTTGTAAATGACTCAGTCCTAAGTATCTCTCTAAGCAGTCTCTTGTTTAGAGGGTCACCATAAGTCGTCGTTGACTCGATGCACATAACTTTTCTTCCTGCATGTTAACACTGTCCACAGGCCTAACTCTATGACTAGGCTGAGTGAGTGCGACCAGCAAATAGCATCCTTTCATCAGGGTGAGACCCTGATAGCCTTTCTACCACTTTCAGAAGACAGCTGGAATAGTGCTCAAATCTCCTGAACATCTTTCCCCTTCATGCGTTCTCTTCTTGGTTCACAGGTTCACTTGCTACTCAGCTGTTTTAAGCTGAGAATCTTGGTTTCTCCCACTGCTCCTTCTTTCCCAACAGTCTGGTTAGAAGTAGTCACTGACACTAAGTGTTTTTCTCAGTAAGTACATGTAACTAAAGTGGTTTTGGCAATGTGACCAATCACAGAATTCAGTCCAAACTGGGATTTCACGTGAAGTTCCCCCATAAGCCCCCTAACAACTGGCTTCTTGTTTCAATGCTTCTAGTAATTCAGATCTTACTTCTGACCCCACATACCTATCCCCAGAGCAGCTTACTCTAGGAGGCATCACTTAGTTCGGCTTGCCCAGCTGACTCTCACAACTGTGCTCTATTCTACAGAACTACATACAAGTATATATATTCCCTTAAAACGCTGATGGAAGTATCCATGTTCTTTCTCTTTAAGCCTTCCCTTGTCCCTCAATCTCATTTCCAGGTGCTGTCAGATCTCCCAAGTTCCTCAGGAGCCAACATCTCTGTATTTTTTCAGCTTCCAGGTGGTGCCCACTGAACTTCCATAAACACAGCTAATACCATAAGAAATTTTAGAAAGCTGAGCAACCTCTGAGACTATCTAATAATCAAAAGATTCAGTGAGACTCCAGCTGCTGGTGTGTTCTGAAAATTCTCTTAAACTGTGCAGAGTTCCCTTTGGTGACAGAACTTCCTCTTTGGTGAAGGCCCAGTTAGGAATGGATGACAGTAGACGAGCACAATGCTGGTGAGGCAGAACCTAAAAAGCAAACTGTCAATAACATACTCCCCTCCCCCCAACCCCAATCTGAGGATCTTTCCAAATAGTAATTTCCGAATTTGTACCTGATTCTAAGGGTTCAGTTATAAGAGAAACAAGACGTGAAAACAACTGTGTAGAAAGCAGAAGACAATGCTACTTGCCCCACTGCTTCACTGTCGGTCAGCTTTGCCTAGGAACAAGCTCACAAACAGATCTTCTATAGGAAGTACAGAAAGTCTCGATTTGAAAGGAGAAAGTGAAGGTTAGACAAGGAGAGGTGGAGTTTTTGTTCATTTTGTATCAAGTCACAGATGCTATAATCCAAGGTGTCTGGAGAAAAGTAACCAGAGGAGAGAAAATTTACCTAAACACTTTAAAAAAGAAAACTGGCATCAGTCTAGATAGTACCTTATTTTTTCATATAAAACATGCCACACTTGTAAGGCACATAGCAAACGTGTGCATCATGTGCATAGAAATATGGAAATGGTGACTGTCAGCATCAAGGACAGCACTACAGTATGTATAGGCAAATAACACCTGTCATATATGGCAAGTCTCATGTTCTCTCCAAGCCTTCATTTCCTCTTCTAAAAAAAGAGGTAAATTCCTACATTCTGCAATTTTGCTAAAGCTCAAAGTTAATCCCTCTGAAAGGGTTTGGGTTAACTCTAAAAATTATCCAAGATATGTGCTTCTTCTGTATGGTTTAAAACTCAGTAATTAATAGACTCTATGTTTAAAAAAAAAATAGACTCTATGTTTTACCACAAACAAGGTAGGTGGTTTAAAGAAGTCTCTGGGCCTCAGTCCTTGTCTGTGGAGTGGAGACAATCCTTGTACTGCTGCTACTTCAAGATGTGATAGGTATGGTAGGAGATGAAACAGTGAATAGAAAAGGGCTTTGCAAACTGTGCTCAACAAAGGCCAGGTCCAAATTCTCTTACCAACAAGTCAGTGCTCTTAAATGCACAATTGGAGCTTTTAAAGGTTTGTTTTTCCTGTTCCCATCCAAGCTGAAGGCAGCTTGCTCAGAAACACTGCCAAATGCCAAAGAAGATGACTTTGGAGTGGGTGAGAAGTATCTTTTTTACTGAAAAGGATTCTGTATCCATCCTTACACCCACCTGGTCCTAGGCAAAGAACAAACTGGCATTATTTAGCAAAGAAGCTGGTGACATGGTTTGCAGAAGCAAGAAAAGTCAGACAAGTTCAGCAGACTGGCTCAGATGCAATTCAGAGACCTCAAAGCCAAACACAGCAGAGCTCACTGAACAGGCATTTGATCTCAAGGGAAGACGCTTGAGACTCTAGGTTCTTACAGAAATTCTTAAATCTAGCAATTGGATCCAGTCTCTGTGACTAACCATCATAGTTAGGATGGTTATGATGCCCATTTCTACTTATCCTTTCTGCTTCAGTACTTTGTGCAGGGATATTTCTCTCCATTTACAATCCAAACCTGGGGTGCCTTTCCCTTCACACCCCTGCTGTTTTCACTCATAAGCCAAAGTTTCACCAGCCCTCAAGGAGCTCTGGTGGCGCAGTCCATAGGGACTTGTGTTGCTAGTACACCTCTCTGGAGGTTAATCCACACAGATTCCATGAAAGAAAGATGGGCCATCTCCCCTATGCAAAACCCCACTGGAGAATCAATCAGCTAGGAGATGGTTCTGACTCAACAGCAATGAGCTTGAGCGCAAGCCTTATTTAAGACATACCAAGTACACATTTGAGGATTAACAGAAAACAAACTTAGCTAGTGAAAACACCGTGGTTTCTCAATGATACTCAAGCAGAAAAACATGCTTTAAATACAATAAGCTTCCTCAGTTTATAAAGTTACACCTCAACTTTGCAATCTATCAAAAGAATCTTTTCAAATCAGCCTATAAGGAAGTATCATTAAGCGAGGACATCTGGTTTGGAATGACCTCAAGGCAGACAGCCTTTATCTGGCCTCTATACTCAAGGATCTGAGAGGAGTCAAGAACACCGGAAGTTAGATCAGATTCTTGCAAGAGCCTGCAGATCCTATGACAGTCCTGACTAAAGTCTCTGGCTGGCACTGGACCTTTCTTCTGCCTCCTCCTTGTACTAGCCCTATGGCGGTCTCAGACTTCCTAAATGTTGACATAATCATCATCTCCACTCCCAGTCTCTTCATTCAGAGTGTGGTGTAGTTGAAAAAGACTTTAGTGAAGATAGATGGGATTCATTCCTGACTCTGGCACTTCATCGGTTAAAAAAGGGTAATGTCACATCCAAGAAGGTTTGGAGAATTAAATAATAATGTTGAAGTGTCTAACATACACACATGTCATAACTGTATCCTCTGTTTTCCTCTCTTCCATTCCTACTTCTTCAATATACTGCTGTCCAAAGAACCTAAATGACGGCTATTCTTATTGTGCAAAGGGATCAAGGCAGAAAAACTAAAATGAAACAGAAACCAGGCAACCAATGAGTGCTGAGCAAGTGTCTTAACCAGCCAGGCTTACCCCACTGTGTCCTGGTGCTCACACAGCAGCAAGGACGACTAGAACCACTGATCTCCCGCTAGAGTTTGCTAGTCAGATTCAATGAGGCCATTCAGGCCTCTTCACCAGATCCTTCAACACAAGCAGCACAATTTACTTAGAGAAAAGGTACTGCCAATAAAATCAAACTTCTCCAAAGAAGAACCAAGTAATTAACAACTGATTGATCAAAGCAAAACCTAAATAAAGTAGGCCCTCTTTTAACTGTAGCTCAAAGAGCCAATGATTCTACCAAACAGCCACAGCCAGGGAAAAACAGGGGTGACTTCTCCCAGGGCATTAGTTAAAAAACTTCAGATTTAACAGAAGCTATTAGAAAAAAATGCAACTCTATTTGCTTTCTTAAAAGTAACAATCATTCCTTGGCCACACACAGCTTTTAGTGCCAAAGAGTATCTCAGAACTCCATCTATATTGCTCACTTAACTTTACCAACAGACTAGGAGAAAGCTATCAAAAGTGCTTTTCCGAGGGTCCTGAAGTCTATGTTAATACGTGCAAGCCAGACTAGATAAAGAGTATAAGATAGATTTCCTTGATTCTTTCCAACTCCATTGTTTTTCCTTGCTGAAAAGTAACTTTACTACTGTTAATAGGTATGTCTTTAACAGTCTCGCTGTGGTGGTGAGTACACATTTTCCCCCAAGGTGTCAGAGAAAAGAGGGCAAAACAAGCTTCAAAACTGTGATTTAGAAAAGCATTTTTAAAAGTCAGTAGCCCTCTAGGCACACATTCTCTTTCTGTCCTTCTTGGGTTTATAATAACTTCCTTTCTACCTATCAAACACTGGTGAGCACTTAAGGTTGACTTCCAAGGTAGCTGACATCAAACACATGTTTCTTACTACTAACTGGTAGGGGTGTTTCTTACTACTAACTGGTAGGGAGCTCTGGTGGCATAATGGTAAAAAACTGCACTGCCAAACCAAAGGCTCATGGTTTGAATCCACCAGCTGCTCCATGGTAGAAGGATGGGGCTCCTCGGTGATTCACTGTCTCTGAAAACGCACTCTAAGGTCAGCTATGAGTTGGTTCTGACTTGACAGCAAATATCAATGCACTGATAGCAGATTTGGAATCAGCAGGTAGATAAATGTTCTATGCACCCTTAAAGCCCAAATTATTTACCAATCCCTGATAGACTGGTCAGTGATAAAAAAAAATCACAGCAGAAATACAAGCAGTTTCACGTAGCCTGAGTCGGCAGCACCTTCGTTATACTAGTTCTCATGAGATGTTTGGTTTGTGGTTCTTGTCTAACCCCAATGGCTAGAAGTCTTCCTCTTCAAAAGCCTCACAGCAGCTCCAGCCAGTTTACACTAAAAAGCCAACACAATTTCATCTCAGGCAGACCATGTATACCTTCATCTCAACCTTGCTTCCTTCATATGCTTCATTTTCACTAAAATTAAAATCAGCCGACCATTTACAATGTGCCACAAACTGTTCAAATCCCTGAACCTTATGAGAATTTGATGGATGTAAAGAAATACTCAAACTCAGATTCCCATATGGTTTCTATTCCCTATTTCTAGCTGTGCTATAAAGCTTACATAACCTAATTTGCATTATGTTGCATTTAAAAAAAAAAAACCAAAACTTCCAAAAATCACTGCTTCAAGCATCAATGGAAGCTGTAACTTCCCCTTAAAACAATAATGTGATAAAGATCTTTTCTTACTACTACCTGAACTTAACAGCCTTCTAAAAGATGCTAATTAGGAAAGAAAGGGATTTATATAAGAAGTATTAGCTCTATATTCTGTAAATAACTGCGAGAGAGAAACACATCAATATTGAAACTCACTTCAGTATTAGATAGCTTCTTGACTCTGCACTGTTACTCATTTACACATCTGCCTCTCAGGCCTCCTACTAACACTAACGGCAAGGAGTCTACAACATCAGAGTATCAGAGTATGGATTTGTTCTGGAAGACTTCAGAGACTGGTAAATGATGAATGGGACTTATATGAAAACCATTCACAAAGCTACCTATTTTCAACCTTAACAGCTTTTTAATGTCCCTGGTTTTGAAATGCCAGGTGGGCCCTACATAGCTAGGGTTCTGGTTGCTAAAAATCTGATGGAAAGGGAGAAAAATTATCTTAGTTTTTCCCCAAACTCACTAATGAAGATTTTTCTTTCAGTAGATATTAATAAAATCAGCAAAACTTAAAAAAAAATAATTCTACAAAACTAGGGAATTATTTGAGTTACAGAAGAGTAACACTGTCCTCATTTGTCATCCCAAAAATATTGTCAACAACTTGGCAATTTGCTGTGCTATCAAAACTAAAGAGAGTAGGGTATTTATGTACTTCATCCCATTCTCTTACAAGAAGAGAGGTTTATGAACATAAACCAAAGTTGGTTTTAGGCTTTCAAAAGCACTAGGGTAATGTTTCAAATGAGTGAATCTCCAACTGATGCCCATCTCAGTGCTGCCATTGATTGGGCTCATATTCTTAAACAGCACAAACAACTATCTTTTCAGACTCTAAGTGACATGATTTGCCTCTCAAACCAAAGATATTTATAACAATCTCAATTCCACCAGCAAGAGAGACTCACCACTGGTTAAAGCCTCAGTTTTCTTTGTATTTAGAAAAGGACCTGGCACATAATAGGCACTCAGTTGTTTTGAGCAGGGCTGGGTTGTACTTAGTTCTAGTCACTATACCTCATATAACATTTTATAAATGCCAACCCTTATTAAATATACATGTAGATTCTCTATGGAAAGAAAAGTTGTTCCCGCAACCTTAAAGTTAGTAACATTAAAACAAACAAAAAAACTCCAAAACTCTGCTACTTAGAAACAAATATAAAACATAAAATGCATTTTAATATCTATAAATCAAACAGAGCCTTAGTATAGACATCTAACACATATGAAATGCATTTATGGGCCATAAACTAAACAAAGCTAATTCTCATTATTAGACTATTCAGCCTAACAGACACATCATTCTAAAATAACTCTATGGTGATTTCATAAGGCGGGAAATAAATATACCTACCTAACCTAGAAAAGACAGATGAATAGTCTTAAGTTTATTTGGTCTTTGCAGACTGGGTAATTCACCATTCTGAGTCTTGCCAAAGGTGATTCTGAAAACAGCTTAACTCAGTCAATTCTACATTTTTCATAGTTACCATAATATTTTGGTTTGTTGGGCTTTCCCCTCCCCCCCATTTCCTATTGCTGCTTCTTTTTTTTTTTTTTTATGGCTTCTTGCTGCTGTTGTATCGGGGCATACAACACAGGTCAGAGATTCTTATTTCTCGGAGAAATTTCTCTCTTTGAGAAAATGGCACTTTGATCCTTAACTTGAATAATACCTCCGTATATAAATGGATCCTATCAGCACTATTACCAACCCTGCTTATGGAATTCTAGCACTTTGGTCAAAAGAGTGCCCTGATGTTAAAATCTTCTTAGGGGAACTGTTCCTACCACTAAATTCTTATATTTAAGCAGGTGTATGTGTGTAGGTAGTTGACATACATGGTATATTGTATATACACATACACATCTTAATCTAGCAAAAGTGAAATTTCTCTCTTGACTAGAAATTCATTATAAGGGTGTTAAAGCAAAACCTGAAAATGACTATTTTACATTTAGAGCATAAAATTCTTAAACATAATGTGATGACATAAGATCTAAGAGATCATATATATCATATATGATTGTCATATATGCAGGTTGTGTGAAAAAATGATTTTTATTTTTCTCTTTAATCAGAAAATAAAAGAGCTTACCTTTTTATACTGAGATCACAGCTTACAGTCACTATATTTCAGCCTATTTTATACAAGTGATATGGCTACGAAGGTCCGAGGAGAACGAGAATAAAGTGAGATAAACGTGCTGAAAACTGCTTAAAAGTATTAACCTGAAAATACACAGAGGGTCCAACACCAGTTTTAAAAATACATTAACAAGGTATTTCCAGCTCTTCTGTTAATAATGGTGGCTGACTGATTCATAATTTTCAAACATTCACCCAAATTAAAACTGAAAAGGCTAAGAGTAGAAAAATCTACCAAGTGCTTTGTTCCCAGGTTAACAATATGATAAGACTACACACAACTTCAGGAACCACGTAAAACCCAACTCGGTGCTTCACTGTACCATGCACTGTATCTAGTCAGCATGAGGTATGTTGGAAATCTAGTAGACCAATCACCTTGCACAAGAGATGGGGTGCTCCTGCAGCCTGAAGAAATGCAAGCTGCAAGCCACAACCCGGATGGGCACTGGCCCCATGCAAAGGATATGGCTTCAGTTAGGGCCCCTGTCTCTAAGAAATTATAACACTAACTGACACAGTTAGGAATGCAACTATTCCATTTTTGTGCTAAAAAAGTTTAAAAACTGTCAGAAGATAGCACAGCTCACACGCTAATTCTAAGTTCTACATTGGCCTGTAAACTCCCTGACAAAGAGACTACACTAAGAGGGGGTAAGTAGAGATATTGCTAGGTTTCCAAAGGAAAGGTTTTAAAACAGACACCGTGGCTTTGAATAAAGTATTGCTCTTCTTTAAAATGCTCAGTCACTGCTTTCAAAAAAGAAGGTGTCAGATTGGTGTATCTGAAAGCTGGAAAGCTCAGGGGGTCACATTGCTTTTAAGACCAAGACATAGAAATTGCCATTTCAAGCCAGACAACCTGATGGTTCTAGAAGTCAGAGAAGAAATCTTGAGGGCCCAAGTGAATAATAAATGGTGCGACGCTCAGAGGCTGGCAATAGGGGCTGTCAATGAAAAAACCACCTACAGTGGAGAAAAGAGCAGAGAAGCAAAACTTTATGTTAATTTCATACAATTTGGTGAAGCCAAGAGCTTCATTTATATTTCTCTGCTCTTTCAGCTGTAAGTGGAATTTTCATTACAAAATGGAAGGGTGGGAAGGGCAAAAGGACGAGAGGGTATGGGGGGAACACACTTAATTCATTACAAAATTTAAACAGTTGAACTTGCATGGTTACCACTTCTAACAAAGGACTGACAGCTCAATTATTTTAAGTAAAGCAGAGAAATGTAAAAGTTTGCAGCAACTGGGCAGGTTTACAACATGGTTAGTAACTTCCAACAAACAACAAAATTAAAAAAAGAAAAAAAGACTTGGTAGAAACCATTTTAAATGACTGCCATCATGTTGGAAAACAGCACAGCTCCCTTTTCATCATTATAGAGGGATTGAGTTACAAAGCAGAGTCAGCTACTTCAAAAGAATTTTCTAAAGAGAAATCTCCAGAGAGATTCCAACTTGGATTACAAATTTGATGATCAATTCAAATAACCGTACAGCTGCAACTGCCAATTAATAGTATTCAAAAAACAAAGAGTACTATTGTAAATATTTAATTAATAAAAACTGGACCCTATCAGCCATGCTTTTTCTTCTCAGTGATGGCTCTGTTTCATCCATAGGTCAGCAAAACAGATCAATGAAACATGAAAACTCCCGGCTGAAATGGACCCTCTTGTTGATGTCTCGCCACTAATGCACAGGATGAGAATGATTAAGTTCAAAGCTATTTCCAGCAAGTGATGAAGTTTTATTAAAGTATCACCCACCACTAATAACAGGCAAAAGGTCAAAGAGCAGAATAAACAAGTATATCACTGTATAATATATATCTGAGACGTTACACTACCATTTTGTTTTATTTGTAATGCCTAGTTTGCCCTCATTAAGTGGTTCAAAGACATCAAGAACATAAATTTTTGGTATTTGTGAAGCCCATTATCACTGATGGGCTCTGCTCAGCTCCTAAATACATGAAATTTAAGAGAGAACAGAAAACCCAATTTATGCTAAAACTAAAAATTTGTAAGACATACCAACATTTAAGTACTGGTATGGGACCACACTGTTGACAGCATGAGGGTGAGTACCTTAATGAAACCATTATCTTCTAGTAACATTATAGGCTTTCTAGTAAGGTGAGAATGCAAGTGGAAGACTTAAGTCTGCACCCTTTACAGAACAGCACAATGTTACTGACCATTTTCCACCAGCTTAATCAGGTGCCTTAAAAATAAATGCTGACCCATGGCTGAAACCTGTCACTTTTCACAGCAGCACTCAACAAGAACTGGGACAATCGAAGAGCAAGTTTTTATGGGGACCCTGTTGCTGCTTTAGATTCTGATGTAATTGAAGAGAAAAAGAGACCCTTCAATGAATCACAGAAAAATCATTAATCTTTTATCTGCATGAAAAAAGCCAGGGAGTAAACACAGTATCTTACAGAGTGAAGAAGGCCACAAGAACAAGAGAGGCTGATTGATTAATTTATTATTTTTGAAAACTTGGAATTCAGGAACTAAAATAATCACATTCCTTCTTCCCCATCTCTGGGTAGTGCCATCATTTTAATAAGCGGTGCTCTGATAACAGAATAGAATCTTTATTATGGGAGTGCCCTTGTACAACAGGACAAAGGGCTTACAAAGTAAGTAGACTGGCTCAAACTAACAATTACCTTTGCTTCTTTTAGCAGTTTGTTTACAAATGAATGGGTTCTAGGACTAAGTTATTATTCGTTTTCAATTCTTTGTAATTTGATACCAAAACATATCAAAAATAATAAGCTAAAACAATATTCAAACCCATATTTTATTGGCTTTAAATTACACACGAGTATTTACAAGGTTAAGTTTAAATGAAAAGTCTCTATTGTATTTAAAAAAAAACCACTATAGCCCAATTGAAGTGCCCTTGGGCAATGCAAATCAATCAGCTAAGGATCAGTGACTGCATTAGGAACCAGGCAGTACTCTGTGTTACAACAAAGCAGTTTATTTGTGATCAGTGTTTGAGACTCTATACATCCTTCACAAATTTAATTTTACATAATCTGATACTTTTAAACTTTGAACTGCTAGCCTTTTATTTCCCTAGAACAGAAGGGCTGGTATAAGTTATTTTCCAGAAATGAGGTACCGTTTCACAGAACTGGTTTCTTTTTTGTTTTCAAGTTTTAAAGAACTAAATTTGCATCTGTTAAAATCAAAAAGTAGGAAAGATGTTCTTTACAAATAATTTTGATCAAGTATGTGTTCAAAGAAAGCAGGCTAAAAAGGCTTTTACTCTAACATTGTGTATGGTACTGTATTGTTGCTCAATAGGAATTAGCTTCTGTCATTTGCTAAAAGAATGAGTAGTGGGGAACAGGATATGTTGGGAATTTCATAACGGGCAACAGAACCATTCTCTTGGGTAAACCTACAGAGAAAAGAAACGGAGAGGACTCCATATAAGTTTAATAATCCAATAAAAAAATTCAGGTAAAAAAATATCTTACAGTAATCACCTTAACCTTTTCCAGATTAGTCAGCCAACATATTAACATTTTGGTAAAGGCTCACAAATCATTCACAGATCTATTTTGAAACTGCTCAAAATGTTTTGATAAGTTAAAATGTATCCTAAAAATGAAGATGGCTACATCCTGGGAAGAAAGGTACTCAGAAAGTATTTCATTTGAGTAAGGTGCAATGAATTCTAAAGATCAAAAGCAACGTTATTGATTAATACTCTAAAGTGACTCTAGAAATCTATATGGATTCAGAATTTGGCACATCACATATTATAGAAGACACAGGGACTGGAAAATTCAAAGCACAGTCTTGCTGTGCAAGCCTCACCTGCCCAGAAAGACAGCTCCAACTGAGCTAAGAGAAAGTGTTTAACATTTCAATGGCTAATGGCTACTGCCCATATTGGCCTGGCAAATCTGGAAAGATTAATTACTTTCTTAATTTCATAATTAACACGTTCTTGTGGCCTCACAAACTTCTGCATACTCAAGTATGATTTGAAATATGCTCCTGTATCTATTCTAATGTTTAACCTATGGAGAAATCACAAAGCAGCAACAGCAGGTATTCAAGAGCACCAGATGATCAGAGGGAAATTACCCCCCACATGCAACAGCTTTACAAAGGCCAAAAGACATATTTACCTTACAGCCAAAATAAAGCATCGTTTTAGTAGGTTTGCATCACAGTAACATTTAAAAACCAAATCTTTTATGTGAAAAATGGGGGCATCAAATTTCACCAGCTTTGGAAGTCAGTTATATGGCACATGGAAGAGAGGAGCCTTCTGATGTGGGGGCTCAGAAGCCGCAGGGTGAAAGTATAATGTTAAAGAAGGAAAGGGAGGAACAAGAGAGAAAAATTAAAAGACTGAGGAAAACATGAATGTAGCTTAGTGTGCAAATATTAAAGGGGTAAATTAAGTTATAGCAAATCTATATCCTGAGACTTACTTTATGTGGTCAAAAAGAAAGGTCAACTTTATAAAATAATCTAGTAGGTCAAAAGTTTTGGATAAATTGACCAAATCTGCTTCATAGGAAGGATTAAGTAGGCAGGAAGTACAGAAGTTAGTTGAGTGGTAAAAGCAATGGCCAAAGCAAAAGGAGCTAGAGAGTTTGAATTTAGAAGAAATTCTGGGTGAAAGCTTAATTCTTAGCTTAATCCCCAGTTCCTAATCACCCTTCCCTCTATCTCAGAAATGGGGAAGACCTGGCCAACACTAGAGTGCTAGAAATACTCATGGAGAGGATTTAACTCTAGACTCTGCATTTTGCCATAAAGAAAACTTGCTTCAAATATTTGATCCTTGTAATTTCTCCACATCTTTCTAGGATATAAACTGTGTATATTAATGGAAAAAGTGGTCAAAATAATTTATTTTCTATATATTTCCAGTTATGAAATCAGAAGAGGCTTCAGTTTAGCAATGTCTAATGGACCCATAATTTTCATCCAAACAAAAATGGAAAAGCTGATGCATGAAGAGAAAAAGCATAATGCACAGGTCTTGAGGCTCATGAGGAAGACTGAAGCCACAGTAGCAATACATTGAAGGTCTTTTCCTTGTACATACATGCCCACCTTAGGATCACACTGGCATATGTACTCTTCCACATGCGCACCCTCACTTGCTCACATGCACACACTCTACCACATGTGCATACACACTTGCTTCCCTTTCAATGACAAACATCCTGCAGATGGCTGAATCTTTACCATGTAGCACCTGAGTAAGGAAAAAATGTCTAAGAGCATATCACTGACTCCAAACCTTATTGCCTCCATTGCCACATAAACCTCATTCAAAGTTATCCAAAGGGCCACTGTACTTATGTGTTTGCTTTTATTTGCGTTTATTTTAGGGAGAAAGGGAAATACTCTTGGGATTTTCTAATGTGTACTGTAGAATTTCTGCAGTAAGCATTTAGATAACCCTGCCAGTAATACACTTACTACTTCCTCTCTAGGGCCAATGATATCCTGTTTATGCCACTCTCAAAGCAAAATTTATGGGAAAGACTAACACCTACAAATTTGGAGTAAGCATGTCTTATCCCTAACTCAAATTACATAATTCCAAATTAAACACTTAAAGTTATGTTGCTGGCAACCAGACAAACTAGATAGTGGGCATGGCCCTTCAGTAGCCTTTGAATGGAGTGTAAGTTGGCTGTAAGAAGAACTATTTAAAATATTTAATTTCAATATGGTCAGAAACAGGCAATTAGAACAAGCAATCTTTCAGTCAGGCAAAGCAGAGAGAAGAGCAACTCCAACCAAACCAAGAACCACAAGGTTGTGGCATTTTCAAAGGGAATTTAAGTTGGGTCACTAGAATAAATAGGCCTGAGATCCTCTGATTCCTTTACAGAAACCCTAGATTACATTGTGCTTAGGATTCCTGTGACACGGTCACTAAAAGAAGAAATCAATAAGATGGCATACATACCATAGGCAGGGGCAGCTGTGCTGTAACCATATGGTGTTCCATATCCTAGTGCAAAAAAGAGAAAAGTAGATCAGTCCAGGATAAACAGAAAGTGGGAGTGGTCAAATTCAACTTTTTGACCTGCCCTGGCATCCTGGGTCCTGACAACTTCTTTGGATAAATGAGAACCTTCCTCAGAAAAAACCTAGTCTCGCCTGATCCTTCCTTGGATGCAGAAGATACTTCTCACGGTGAAAAACAATGTATATGCACTTTGTAAGTAAACCAACATAAAATTAAAATTTTACTTAAATTAGAAAAAAGAAACAGAATCAAACCGGAAAAAACCCTCTTTTTGACTACTAGAATAGTCTTTCTCATGGAACTGACCACATTTTATAATTACCAACCTCTTTGTCTGCTTTCACTGCCATATTCATCCATTTCATAATATGTATATGAACTACAATGTATTTAACATGGATATGAAATATACTGGTATATATATATACTAGATATAATTTTTTTGTCAAATGATAAAACTATTCCAGTTATTAACATTTCAAGTCTTCTTCTCAGAAAACAATGCCAAACCAAGACTTCAATTCCCATTTAAAGAAAACATAAGAATCAGGTTGTGTCTACAACCAGGAGAGGATAAAATAGATGAAATTTCTAAGAATCAAATCCCTATGCACATCCAAAAATAACTCCAACAGAAGTGAAGCCACAGATTTGGAAAAAATATTTGGTAATGACATGTTAGATAAAGGACTTACATCTAGAATTTATAAAATACTCGATCACCACAACAAGATAAAGATAAATAACCCAATTGAAAAATGGGCACAGGATATGAACAGACACTTCACCAAAGATGACATGTAGATGGCAAACAAACACATGAAAAAATGTTCAAAATCCCTAGCTCTAAGAGAGATGCAAATCAAAACAACTATGAGATATCATCTCACCCCAGTAAAAATAGCAAAATTTAACACAACAAATGCTGGCGAGGCTGTGGAGAAACTGGAACCCTTATTCACTGTTGGTGGGAGTGTAAAATGGTGCAACCACTGTGGAAGGCAATATTGCACTTTCTCAAAGTTGCAAATAGAAATACCATTTGACACAGCAATTCCACAACTGGGAATATACCCCAAAGAAACTATAAACTGCCACCCAAGCAGCTATATGCACATCCATGTTAATTGCGGCTTTCTTCACAATAGCAAAGAGTTGGAAACAACCTAAGTGCCCATCAATAAACAAATAGATAGAAAAGCTGTGGTATATTCACACAATGGAATACAATACTGCATTGAAAAACAAGAAACTCATGCACTAGTATACAAAACAGGTGACCCTGGAGGACATTATGCTGAGTGAAACATTTCTGTCACAAAAGGATAAATACTGCATAGTGCCACTGTTGTAAAACAGGACTGACATTGGGGTTGGGGAGAGACTGAGAAAGATGGGATAAATTATGTATACTGCACTGAAACAGATGAAGGAGAGAACTGTTTAAAAGTGATATATGACTGCATATTATTGTCATGCCAGGAGTACAGAATGAAGGCTGCACAGTGGAGTGGACTTGGAGGAAGGGATTGTATTAACAATGAAAAAATTCTTTTACTCTAAAAAGAGAAGAATGAACTGGAGGGGAGGGGTGGGCAGGGAGAAAAGAACAACGAATGAATGGAAATCCAAAATCTCTGTAAATTTTCATTAAAATTAATAAAAAAATTTTTAAAGGATAATAAAAAAATCAGGTTATGACATCAAGTGCGATCTGTGACTTGTCGATATCTAAATTTCTGATTTAAGCTCAAGATATGAGAGAGAAGAAACCAGTAATTGTTGGTGAAATTGACATAAGTAACAGTACAAAGAACACTGGAAGTTTAGAACCAATTAGCTCAAGCAGTAGCTTTTTCTATGTTCTTAGACACAGAATTTCAGAGTCACCATTTTATTTTAGAACAGAAAACATTCCAAGGGACTACATAATATTATTTATGGAACTAGAAATATATTACTTGTTGTTATTATGCACTGTCAAGTCACCTATAACTCATAGCGACCATATGTGAAACAGTTCTGAGCTTTTCCCTATCCTGAGCCGGTTCTCACTCCAACACATCTAAGTCCATTACCCGAGTTATGTCAATCCACCTCATCCAAGGTCTGCAATCTTTAATCTTTGAGTAAAAACATCTTACATACTTTGAGGCAAGTGGCCTAGAGAGACTGTTCCTTTTAGTGAAGGACATCATGCTCAGAGGGGTGGAAGGCAGTGCAGGAGAGGAAGACCCTGGATGAGACTGATTGATACAGTAACTGGGACAATGGGTGTTAGTGTGTCGGAATTAGTGAGACTGGCTCAGGACAGCGCAGAGTTCAGAGCTAAGTAGGGTCGCTACGGGTCACAGGCAACCCGATGGCATATACAACAACAAAACAACTAAAAAATACGTAAGTCAAAAAATTACCTAGATGAAACTCAAGGGATAATTAGTCGCTAAAGTAGACTAAGGGAAGAAAATATACCATATTAAGCTTGTTCACAATCTTTTTCTACACATCATTTCTGCTGCCCACCCCCCTTTTTTTTTGGTCTGATTGACTACTACACTCTTTGACATATAGGTCAAATGTCACTGCCTCTGTGACATTCTCCAGGCTTTCTGTTCATTCCTTTAACTAATCCACAGCTTGCACCATATTGCATCACTGAGTTCATTCAGATGTCTCTTGTTTCCCCTCTGACCAGGAGTATTCTTTAAGGCAGACTAGGTCTTAATCATTGCTGAATGTCTAGTCACAAATCTTCTGGGGGAAAAGCACTGAATTCTAAATTTCTGATTTAAGCTCAAGATACGAGAGAGAAGAAACCAGTAAATTGACATTAGTATCTAGTGCCAATGATAAGGACTAGTTTTAAGAAGTAATGGTACAAAGAACACTGGAAGTTTGGAACCAATTAGCTCAAGTTTTAGAGTCTAAAATATTTCCAGAAGGATAAAGAATTTTCACATTTTTAATTCCTACTTAAAAACCAAAATCCATTTTCTTAGACAGGAACTGAAAAATCTAAAATTTATCTCTCTAGAAATATTTTAGTCTCTAAAGTAGCTTATTTATGCAGTACAGATTTAGAGAAGGGCATCATACGAAGAGTGGAGACACAGGGGCAGGAGAGGAAGAGCCTGGTTGAGATGGACTGACACAGTGACTCTGGCAAAGGGGGCAGGTTTGTCGAAGATCCTGAGGTTGACTGGCTCAGGATAGGGCAGGGTTCAGACCCACTGTTCATCATGTCATTACTGAGTCCAGTTGACTCAACAGTAAGTAACAACAACCTAAGTCAATAAGGAAGGTCTGGCAGCCCAGTAGGAAGAAGCTACACTATACAATCCCAAAGGTATGTGTTTGAATCCACTAGCTACACCGTGGGAAAAGGATAGGCAATCTCCTCCCATGTGAATAAATGTCTCTGGAGACTTGCTGAAGGGTCAGCTATGAGTCAGTTCTGACTTGATGGCACACAACAACTACTTAAGTCAATGGTTATAAACTGGCTGCTCACTGAAAGATCAGAGGTTCAAAACCTCCAATCATGTCATAAGAGAAAGGAAAGCAATCTTGTAAGATTTACAGTCTCAGATTCAATTGCATTGAGTTTTGTTTTCAAGTCGTACAAATCGGGGGTGGATAAAGCTACAACTAGTAAGCTAGCACTGATCAGATGATTTGCAAAGGGTCTAATAATATGGACCCTCACTCTTTGCTAACAACATGGCTTTGAAGTGTACCTGCTAGTAAAGCTTTCTGAGCAGCAAAGTGTTCTGCAGTAATTGAACTTAATAGGGAAAACTAATAATAAATAAAAACCTACATTCCAAATGGTATATAACCTCCTCCTAATCTAAACTGAGTCAGTCTAAATCTTATCTAGGTCATAATAGAACTTCATTTTTAAAAGCTTTAGGTAGGTCCCAGGCTTTTACAGTGGCCAATGCAATGACAGAGAGAGCAGATGCTGCTATATCGTAAGAGTATGGCAGGCAATAATCAAACACAAACGATTCCTTTTATAATTGCTGTCAATGGATGAAAGCTATTCACTATTCCACAGTACAAAAACTTTCCAAGGTCATAATAACAGATACAACCAGGTTAGACGTCATAGAACACACTCCTCAACAACAAGAAAGGTCTGTTTCAGAAATTTCTCTATTACATAATAAAATATTTACCTAAAAAGTAATGCCCAGTATAAAGGTAAAAAAAAAAATAGCAGAATGACTGTCTTAATTTTATATCTACAAGCTGGATCAAATTATAAAAGTAGGCTCTTCCCCTCAACCCCAAACACTGTTCTACTAGTATTCCCTATCTTTAAAAAGGAGTTCTAGTGACTTAGTGGTAAGCATAAGGAGGTGCTCTGCCAACAGAAAGGTGCAAGGTTTAAATCCACCAGCTACTCTGCAGGACAAATTTGGGCAATCTCCCCCAATGCAATTTACTATCTCTAAAAACCTACTGGTTTTTAAAAACGTATTGCAATAGGAAAGTCTGCTGTTAGGGACCTCTCTAGTGTACTGAAGAGCAATGGTGTCTCTCTGGAGACTAAGGTGTGTCTGATACAGGCTATGGTCTTTGCAATCACTTGTTATGCATCAGAGAGTTGGACAGTGACTAGGGAGGATAGAAGGAGAATTGATGCCTTTGAGCTGTGGTGCTGGAGAAGAGTATTGAATGTACTGTGGACTGCCAAGAAAACAGACAGATTCACCCTGGAAAGGGTTAAACCAGGCTGCTCCTTGGGCGCAAGGATTCTGGGGCTTCGCCTGACATACTCTGGACATGTTGTCAGGAGAGAAAGGTCCTTGGAGAGGGACTTCATGCTTGGGAGGGTGGAGGGACAGCGCAAGAGGGGAAGAGCCTCTTTTGAGGTGGACTGATTCAGTGACTGGGGTAATAGAGATGGGAATGTCAGAGGCAGTGCGATTGGCACAGGATAGAGCAGGGTTTAGGGTTGTTGTACATAGGGTCGCTATGAGTCGCAAGCGACTCGACGGCACATAACAACAACAACAAAAATCTAGTGGAGGGTCAGCTATGAGTTGATTCCAATTTAATAGTACACAACAAGAGCTCATTGAATGGCATAGTTCAACCTAGTTCCTTGAGCTAAAAAGCCTAAGAAATATCTTTTTAAACCTTCCCCCCTTTTTCATCATTCTCCATATTAAATTCACCAATATTACTTCCAAAATACTCCTTCAATATAGCTACATCCACTTGAGGTCTCTCTATTGTCACTTAACTAGGAAACTTAGAATTAGTCTTGTGCCCACTCCACATCCCCTACAAGGTATTATTCATGATAGTGTAAAAATGGTCTTTGAAACAAACTCTGCTTTTGTTAATTTTTTTCCTCAAGACACTGTCTCATATACTTAAGATACCAGGACCAAGTCCAAACCACAACCTCCAGAACTGGGTCCATTATCCAGCTTGAACTTGCTTCATTCTCCATTTTATTCTCTGCACTCAAAGACATTTTAGCCATACTTTGCCTTTACAAATGAGCCACATACCCTACCATCAACACACAAAATCAGTGCACACATTCTGCTCCCCCTTTGTACTTCCAACATTTCCATACAAATCTAGAGTCTTCAAAGCACAGTTCACCTGTCACTTCTTCAAAGAAACCTCTGGGACCCACTAGTCCAGGTATGTTCCTCTGTAAAATGTTTCCCCAATATTGTATTCTTCTCCTACACCATGCTCAGGTCAGTTTTTAATTGTTTATTATTATCTGATTACCAAGTCACATACTCTTTAAACACTAAGTTTCATAACAACAAAATCCATGTGTATTATGTACCAAAACCAGGTATATACATTTGTTTTAATAAATGAATATACTCTTTATAAAAGTACGTTTTGAGCAATACACTCTTATTCCAACTTTTAGGAATAAATAATAATTTCAAGGCTGCATCATTCATAAGGCTTCCCAAATGGCCTAGTCTAATTTTTTCTTGCTATTACCTAAAACGACTGGAACAGCACATCAGCAGAGAACTGCCAGAAGTCCAGGCTGGGTTTAGAAGGGGTCTTGGTACTGGGGATATTGTAGCTAATGTTAGATGGATCTTAGCTGAAAAAAGGGAATACCGGAGGAATGTATATCTCTGTTTCATTGATTATGCAAAGGCGTTTGGCTGTGTGGATCATAACAAACTGTGGCTGACTCTGAGAAGAATGGGAATCCCAGAACACTTCATCGTGTTAATGTGAAATCTATACTTGGACCAAAAGGCAGTCGTCAGAACAGAGCAAGGTTCAAAATTGGGAAGGGTGTATGCCAGGGATGTATCCTGTCTCCATACCTTTTCAACCTGTATACAGAACAGATTATCCAGGAGGTTGGGCTCTATGAGGAGAAGTGTGGTATCAGGATTGGTGGATGATTCACCAACAATCTGCGATATACAGATGACACAACCCTGCTTGCTGAAACTGAGGAGGACCTGAAGCGCTTGCTGCAAAGGGTCAAGGACTGCAGCTTCCAATATGGATTGAGGCTCAATATCAAGAAGACAAAGATTCTCACCACTGGACCAATTGGCAGCATCAGGATGGATGGGGAAGAGACTGAGATTATTCACAGCTTTAGTTTGCTTGGCTCCACAGTCAACACTCTCGGCACCAGTAGCCAGGAAATTAAAAGACGTATTGCAATGGGAAAGTCTGCTGTTAGGGACCTTTCCAAAGTACTGAAGACTAAGGTGCGTCTGATATAGGCCATGGTCTTTGCATCAGAGAGTTGGACAGTGACTAAGGAGGACAGAAGGAGAATTGATGCCTTTGAGCTGTGGTGCTGGAGAAGAGTACTGAATGTACCGTGGACTGCTAGGAAAACAAACAGATTCATCCTGGAAAAGATTAAACCGGGCAGCTCCCTAGAGGCAAGGATTCTGGAGCTTCATCTAACATACTTTGGACATGTTGTAAGGAGGGACCGGTCCTTGGAGAGGGACATCATGCTTGGTAGGGTGGAGGGACAGTGCAGGAGGGGAAGGCACTCTATGAGGTGGACTGATTCAGTGACTGGGGTAATTGGGATGGGTGTGTCGGAGACAGTGCAATTGGCACAGGACAGAGCAGAGTTTAGGGCTGTTGTACAAAGGGTCGGTATGAGTCGCAAGCGACTCGACGGCACATAACAACAGCAGCAATATTATTTAAAAGCAGTTAAGCAGACAAAAGTATATGTAGTAATAATAATTTAATCTTGATCAACAACTTTAAGTATTTACTTTTCTGCTCACTTCGGCAGCACACATACTAAAACTGGAACTATACAGAGAAGATTAGCATGGTTCCTGCACAAGGACGACATGGTGAAGTATTCCATTTATTTTTGCCCAAAGTGAAGAGCTAAAGCCCAGACTTGCCTGGATTGTGAGACTGTGTTTTGACCACTGCACGTGGTTTTTTTTTGGTTTCTGTTTTGTTGTAGTCTTTTAATACATATTTGAAAGCAGGAGTGGTATCCACTTCCTAAATAACATGCCTCCAGAAACTCTATGAACTTTGATAAATGTCGATAGTTGTAGAGGGGCTTCAGAGCTTTTATTCTTCAGGTCACTATGAGTCATGCTCTACTTGAAGGCAATCAACAACAACACATATATATTGTTGTTATTTTATATGTATATATAATAAAAAGACTGACCTATCAAAAAAATTTATTTTTAAGTCACAAGTTCCTTCTTTGCAATATTGTAAAAACGAAATATTAACAAAACAACCATATACTGCTAAAATAGTGTAAGGATAAAAACAGAAAGAGATCTCCCTCACCATGCAGTGAAATGGAAAGACTATAAACTTTTTGAGACTCCAAATATTTAATTCTTTCCTTTGCTGTTTACTAGTTGTTTCATCTAAGGTGAGTTACATTTTCCTTCTAGTTTCCATATCTGCACATGGAAACTATTTCAATATTGGAAAAACCCTGTGAAGATTAAACAAAGCCACTGACTTGCCAGCAGGTTTCCAAAACTATGGATCACACAGAGAGACTGCCCATCTTCTCTCTTGCAGGGCACCTGGTATATTTGAAGCACCAAAGAGGCATGAACTTTGGGTTGGCAGAGCCACTCCTAACAGAGTGTGCCGCTCGAGTTCCCTAGTGTACAGTAAGTTATTACTGTTGTGTAATACACTATTTAATTTTGGGAGCCCTGGTGACCTAGTTCATAGAGTTGGAATCAATTTATAGTTGACCAACCAGTGAGTATTCAGGGGCAGTTTATCACACAAGAATGTCCATCCTATACTATGCTGCATTGAAAAACAAGGAACTCATGCAATATTATTCAAAATGGGTGAACCTGGAGGACATTATGCTGAGTGAGGTATCTCAGTCACAAAGGGACAAATGCTATATGGTGCCACTGTTGTAGAATGAGGCTGGCATTGGGGTGGGG
>NW_006399866.1:11031552-11037714 GCF_000299155.1 Elephantulus edwardii | reverse complement strand
ATGAGGGAGTTTTTCTTTTGCTTTTCAAGGAAAGGAGCAAATGGGGGGGAGGGGTTTGTGCGGGGAGAGGGGTGCAACAATGAATGACTGGAATCCCAAAATCTCTGTAGATGTTCATTGAAATGAAAAATAAACAACCTAAATTAAAAAAAAAAAAGAATGTCCATTCTTTTCTTGTGGAGCAGCTGGTGAATTTGAACTGCATGCCACTGGGCTCCTTACCACTAAACCACCAGAGCTCCCTAGTATATGTAAATCTTTGATAAACGAGTTATTCTTTGTTTTTATACTTTTAGTCTTTGATGGCTCCCAAATATTGTGCTAAAGAAATGCTAGCAACATCAGTCTTCTCATTTAACCATTGCTGTTATGAACCAGCAAGTCAGAAATGCCTCATAGCTGACCCTCTAGGAGGTTTTTCAGTGGTTGTAAATCGCAAGGGAGGAGACGGTCCATCTTTCTCCTGTGGAGCAGCTGGTGGACTCAAACTAAAGACCTTCGGGCTGTCAGCAAAACTCCTTACCATTGGCCCCTTATAAACAATTTTTCTGTCTTGTTTAAACCAACCTGTCATCTATGTTTCCACTGAAACAAGTTTATACTTTATATAGACTGCTCAGTATTTAACCTCCTCAATCTTTGTGACATCTTTTAACTTTGTCAATGTCAAAATATGTCCCCTACTCTAATACAGCATCCATCTGTCATTTCTCTCCAAGAAATTCTCAGCACACTCCATAATGTTTGACATTTGCAAGTCTCTTCTTTGGAATTTCTTCACACATCTCCTTTATACCTATAATTTATTTGGGTCATGCTGCTAACATAAAAAAACCTATAAACTAAAAGATAAACTATAGCCTCCAGAAAATCACTGGAGGGTCAGTTATGAGTCAGTTCTCCCTCAAAGGCAATGAGTTTTGAGTTTTTATTTCCAGAGATCTCCTAAAACTTATCAAAGAGATGTTGTTCATCCAAATGTGGTCCCCAAAAGGAGGCACAACTCCTGGAGGCTGTTCTGTACCTGGAGCGATGTAGCCAGGAGCAGCCGTGGCCCCAACAAAAGCTCCCCTTGTCAGTGTTCCTCTTCCTCTGCCCCTAACAGCCTGGACTGCTGCTGACACAGCTGTATTCACAACACCCTTTGCCTGATAAAAAGAATACATTTTCATTAGTGAGGTAAAAACAAACTATCATTTTATCGGCTCATTAAAACATAAACTCTGTAAGAAACTTGAGCATGTAAAGGAGTCCTTGAGTTGTTTTATGCCTATCAACCTTCAATTTATTATATGTGAAGTAAAAGTGCCATTTATTTTACAGAACTGTCCTGGAAAATACATACTGCCACATAAAAATATATAACATAGCAATAATATAACCTTCCACTTAAGTGTTACCAAGAATTTTTTTCTACACACAAATTTCAGTAATCAAATGACATTCCAAGTCTTCTTAGTCTTGGTTGAAATAATAACCAGGCATTGCTGGTTTCAGTGATGTGACTGTTGTCTTTTGTACAAGAAACTTGAAACTTGAGTTTCATTCTCTGTCAAACCATTAAGCTGAAGAAGTTATACCATACTATGACAGACTAGGAAGAAAGGCCTAGAAATCTCCTTCTAAAAATGAACAAAACCCCTATGAAGCATGATGGTCCAATCCACCACCCTTTACTCTAAAATGTCATGGGATCCCAGTGAAGTCACATGCTCCCTCTATGATGATCTTTCCAAAGGTAAAGCCAGGATGAAGCCCATCTCTTTATTTCCCTTACTTTAGAACTGAAAGAGCAACTGAGAAAATAGATATGAAAACACTCTGAAAAGTAAAGGATATAAATCAAGATTGTTAAACCATATTTTTCCCAAATTCAAATTTTAACATTTTCTTTATGATTTCTGATGAATGAGGACCAACTCATTGCTAATCTTCCAGTGCATTTCCAAGGCTATAAGCTGCACAGAAGGAGACTGCCCTCTTTTTCCTGCAAAGTCACACTGGTTGGTGGATTCAAACTGCCAGAAAGACAGCCTTTAGGCTAGCAGTGCAATTCTCTACGAACTAAAATACTAGGACCAAAAAGTCCTAAATTTAGTACAAAAGGTACAAAGTGGTACACAGCCTCAGAGCACATTGTATATATATTATAAAACTACCCATATCTTGTAACAGAGAAAACTCTAGGACAACCTAAATAGCCGAAGTAGACATAAAGTTATGCTGTACTAAGAAGTTACCCAGTTATTCGACCTTTAGATACTTACTACCTCCAGTATGTCCAGCCAGAAGACACTTTCAAGGTTGAACATGTAACAGAGACAGCGTTTTTACTAGGCTGAAATGAATTCCACTTATCCAAAATAGATTATGTATGGCTGTAAAAGCATACTAAACACGCAAGTTTCATACTGTCTACTAGGGAAATGTCTAAAGATACATGAACTCCACTCCATGATAAAACAAAAAAGAAAACACAGCTTAATCAATAGCAGTCAGGAAATAGCATTTTGGGAAGTAGCACACATATCTAACTTTTGCAAGCCAGAACCAAACAACTATCCATTATCTGTACATATGCTTTCATTAACACCAAATCATTTAACATTAGATGAAATTCAAGAATTAAGCAGCGTTTATTATAGTAAATAGAAGAAGTGAAAAGAAAAAAAAAACCCCAACCAGAAAACAGAACATATACCACAGAATGATAACGAGCTTTGAAAGCACAAGGAAATAGTTTTAAAAGACGTTATACCATCAATTAGGAGTCCCTGGCTGGCACAAATGGTAAATCGTATGACTACTAACAGTGTTGGCTTGACCCCATTCAAGAGGTGCTTTGGAAGATATGTCTGGAGATCTGCTTTCAAAGGTTACAGCTTTGAAAACCCTTTCAAACAGTTATAGTCAAATAAAATGGTACTACTGTCACTCATTTGCAATTACTACTGCCAAGTATCTTAAAATATGCCTCGTTTCCTCATTTATAAAATCAGATCAATTCTACCCTTTTTATAGTGGGCTTGGCATAGTAAAGAAACAAAGCATAATATTAAAGACAGAAGCATAAATAATCTAAGTTTCCTTTTATTAGTTTAAGTACTTTTAGAGGGTTTGTTTCTAATACATACATACTTACTTACACCAGTACTTTTTGAGGCAGAGAATGTCTCATATTCATCCACATTGTACTTTTCCCCTTCACAATACTTATATCTGTATGTTTGAATGCAGAAATGACTGGTTGGAAAAATATGATATCCAAATCATATAAAGGCCATCATTTCTAAATTCCTTGTTTGTTATGTTAAAGACTTGGACCTTCAGTAGGTAGCACTGACATCTCCAACATCAATAATGAACACATGCACTGTCAAGTTCTAGCAGTCTCAAATGAAAGCCAGAACAAAGTGAAAGGGTAAAACTAGAAAGGAAATGAAAGAGAATCTGCAGACTTGGATAAAATAAGTCCAAACACTCCTGGCAGATCCCACAATAAATGGATTAACAATACCTTAATAAAGACCAAAGCATCTCAATGTTTTTAGTTAACTGTGGAAGACCTTAACCATACCCCATAATACTAATGCCTTTACAATGTGTATGTGTGAGTGCACATGGGCAAAGATGATACATTCACTGACCAGATGATTCTTCTTCACTGACCTACCAACAACAAAAAGCTGCTAAATCTAAGAAAAAGAAATAATGTCAGGAAAAGAAATATAATTCCTCTAACATTTTCAACTGCAATAGTTTAAAGGTAACTCATACCTGAGGGATAATCTTCTTTTTCTTATTATTTGCTGCATTAGGTCCAGAAAAGAGCTTTTCAAGGGCGGCTAAAGCTGCACTTGCCTTTGCCACTTTCTTATTTGGACCTGCGCCTCTGAATTTTTGTCCATCTACTTCTACCTAAAATCAACAACAGCATTTTGTAATTAGTCCATAAAATTTCATCCTAAAATTATAATTTAAATGTATCATAACACAAAAGTCAAATAGTATCTATAACAATTATCTCAGTCTAAAATGTTAAGGTCACAATATCTTACATTTTTATGGGGGGCGCGGGGGAAGAATAAGATTGGGTTGTATCTAGATACGAACCTCCATTACAAAGCGTTTGTCATGGCTTCCACCCGTCTCTGAGATGAGTTCATACTTAAGACCTCTTCTTTTTTCATTAAGCTCCATTACAGGATTTTTTCCACTTGCTGTGAGGATAGGGCCCTGAGTTCTTACCTAAACCAAAAAGGAATGTACAGCTTTCAATAAAGTAAGATTTTAGAATATTAAATTTGTAACATTACAATATTAAATTTATAATATTATTATTGTTGTTACTAGGTACTGTCAACTGACCAGGAACCTATAACTGAACAGTGACCCTAGGAATACTGATCTGATCTGAGTTCCAATCTTTCCTGCATCCATCCTCACAATCTTTGACATGCTTAAGCCCAAAGTTATTGTCATTTTATATTGCTGTTGAAAAGCTCAAAAATTTGTGACAGAAAAAAAATAAAAATTAAAAATTGTTGAAAGCAGGGCCTTGATCTACACTATTCTCATTGCATTTAGCTGATAGAGGTTACTTCTCTCCTCACATACTGTGGCTAAGTGGTTAAAGAATTTGGCAGTTCAAACTCATGAGCTGCTCCACAGGATAAAGATAGCAGTATGTTTCCATAAAAGATTTACAGCCTCAGAAATCTATGAGGTAATTCTCTGTATTAAAGGGTCACTATGAGTTGGAAAAGACTTGATGGAAGTTGGGGTAGGTTTTGGCTGGGTTTTTTTTCAGCACACTGTAAGATTGTAAAATCTGAACCAAACCTTATCTGAAAATTCTGTTGGCTCTTATTATTCACAAGAGTTCCTTTATAAAGATCTGAATAAACAAATATATACATAAGAAACACAATGTGAATGAAGGATCGTGTGAAAAACGATGTATATGGAATCTGCCAGCAAACCAATATAAAAATTTAAAAAAAGAAATGGCAAAAAAACTCAAAAAGGAAAATCTACTTAGAAACATTAGGTGCTAGGGTGAGCGTTCACCTCTGCAAAAAGGTAAAATATCTTTAAAAGCCTGGATACTCTACAAACACTAAATGCTACAGTTGGTATGTGTGGATTAAGGGTTTACTCAGAATGGCTAGACTTTGCCATGTGAAATGAGTGGAAATATGTGAACAGGGCGTGCTAGCCTACCCAAAATGGGACTGGCTAGTCTTGCCATTAACTTAGGCATATTCTGCAGCAGATTTGACTCTCAACACCAGCAAAAGAGGAAGCAAGCACACAATGTGTGCCCTTCAGGGCCACAGACTCTTGCATCAAGTAGACTTGCAGGAACAGCAGCAGTGGCTGAAGCAGACAACCAGAGACCTGACGTGAGACGGGACCTTGGGGTTGCTACACCACTGGAACCAGAGCTAAGAGTCGATGCCCAAGTTTATTGAACTAGGGGGGTGGGAGGGCATAACAGGCAGGACTAATACCTTCTAAAAGCATATTTTAGAAGTTGTCCTGACTCTATTTTGCTACTAACCTCAATGAATAACATTTAGACTTCCCCAATATGGTCCTGTGTAGTCTGTGAGCTACTGCATGGGAAGTTGGATTCAGTAAAGCATTAAAATTGTTGAGAGGAGCAGAAAGAGGTGCAGAAACTTGGAGGACATGTCTGACCTCATGGGTATTGGTTTTGGGTAGCTAATGCGGTTGCAGACGACAGCTCCCTTTTGTGAAGTTGTTAAAAGTCGAATATGGCCATCCCAATGCAGCCCTTATAATTGGGCCAGCCTGCTGTCAATCTCAACAAACCAGTTTTCAACACCAATGTAGCCATTAAAAGGAAATCCAGGCTGGCGCTGGCTGAAAATCGCCTGTGACTTCACCCATAGCCACTGGTGAGAGTCAGCGCCCAGAGCCATCAGGGGCTTTAAGCTCGTTGCCCACTGCTGTGGTGTGTACAGCAGTCTCCTGTACCAGTCAGATCCAATTTGACGGTACGTACACACACACACACACAAAAACTTTTTCTTCTTCTTTTTTAAAAGACTACTTCAGCCGTCGCAGCCCTCTGCCCGGGGCGGGCTGCCCTCGGCCCCCGGCTCGGGGCGAGCCATCGCGGCCCTCTGCCCGGGG
>NW_006399866.1:11018544-11031140 GCF_000299155.1 Elephantulus edwardii | reverse complement strand
AAGGAAATCCAGGGTCTGATGTGTGATGTTGGTCATTATCTAATTATCTAAATTAACAAATAGAATTAGAATAGATGGGATTCATATGACATGTGAATGCTCACTAGTGTTCATCACTATTGTTACAGATCATGAAGAAAATGTGCCTGTACACTTTTCAGTTTCCACAGATTTAAAGCACTTAAGGTAAAAACTCAAATCCCTGGGTATAAACAGTTAATGTACTGGGCTGCCAACCAAAAGGTTAATAATGGTTCAAGTCTATTCAGAAGTGCCTTAGAAGAAATGCATGGCAATCTACTTTTGGAAAATCAGATATTAAAAACTATGGCAAAAAGCCTTTCAGGGCCTCGCCATGAGAAAGAATTATTTCAAGGGCAATTAATTGGTTTTTACTGGTTAAGATATAAACAATAGGTGGTATAATATAAATTCTAGAATTATTATAATAATATAAAGTTAATAATTTTCTGGCTCAAGAAGGTAAGAGTTTAATGGGAATGAGAGATGTATATATAATCACAATTAAACAATATAAGAAAAAAAACAATAACCAAAAACACAACAATGTTAAGAAAGGTTAAAACATACGTATATATGTTGTGGGAACACAGAAGAGGGAATCACTTTCTAGAGCAAAGAAGACAGCGTTCCTAGAAGTGCATGCAAGCTTGATCCTAAAGAATATCTAACCTTGTCCACTGGAAGATACAAGAGAGAAAACATTCTAACCAGAAGATAGATGCAAATGTTCAGGAGAGAAAAAGGACATCTGTTTGGGCAATAGTAAGGAGGTCAATTCATACAAGGAAATAAGGAGAAGGACTGATTTGTAGCAGATTATTCAAGATGGCCTAGTCTAGCCATTGACTATGTTACCTTCATCATATAACTAGAGAGGACTATGCAAATTTTAGGTTGTTTGTGACCCACCAAAGGGATTAGCTAGCTAGTTAATAAAGTAAATGAAAGTTTTGGGTTTTCTGTTTAGGTTTTTTTTATAAAAAGAGTAAATAGACCATGCAATAAACTATGTAGAACTATGTAACATGAGAATCATTAAGTTTTATAAGCCAATCCACAGGCAGAAAATAGTCTTTCACTACAGTCAAGGAGGAGGAACTCGAATGTGGCCTGTCTTTTGGACTGGAGATCTCGGTGTGAACCAGAGAGGAAAAGCTGTGACACTGGAAAGATGGAGTAAGACCCAGGGATAGCAGGAGAGGCAGCACAGAAGAGGTAAAGAGCCACCAATGTGAGACAGAGGTGTAGGATTCTAACTCAGCAAGAAAAAAAGGCTAAGTCTTTTACTGGCAAAGAGGGTGTTTTTATGTACCTGCTGAACAAGTTAGACTTGCCAACCAATGGAGTAAGAGGCAAACCCTTCCAGGTCAAAGTTTACTGGCAGCATGGAATCACATAATTTTAACACTGCCCAGAAGGGCAGAGGCTAAAGGAGAGATAAGGATTGAGAGAGGTCCATCTGTGAGTATGACAGAGAAGGGCTATCTTGATCGAAAAACTGTATCCGAAGTCTCTCCAATCTTAACTGTGACCTATTATTTCCCTAATAAATAAACTCTATAATTGGGAATATTGTTTGTGAGAGCTCTGTGTCACTGCCCAGTAGAGAACTGTAGGACAGACAGGTGATGTTATATTTGTTGTGAACGTATGGAGTTGGAGGTGGGTAAGTAAGTTTTTCGTCACTGGAATTAGCTCTATGTAGTAAATGATGGAAAGTCTTCCTCCATGTGACGTTAACAGAGGTCAGATGCTGTCATCTTCCAAGTCCGTCACACTGCTTTTACAAGGACCTATTTAGAAAGAAACACCCTAGATGGGACCTAATTATATAGGTATATTCCATAGAAATGAGCTTTGACTTTATCCTGGGCAATAGGGAACCACTGAAAGCCTGTAAGCTGGAAAACAATGTGATTAGATTTATGTTATAGAAAATCACTCTAGCAGTAATAGAAGGACTAACTTGAAGAAAGATAAAACTGGAGATAAGAAAGATATAAATTCATGTAGACATGTGAAGGCTCAAAGGAAGACAAAGGCTAACACAAGCATACACACACAAATCACTCCAACTGTAATTTTAAGTGAGACTGAAAAATCAAACATTCTGTGAGGTCATACATCATGTCAGTACTGCCAGGACAGTTAATGCTCAACAAATGCTGAACAAAGTAAATGAATGCCCCAAAGAATTATTCTGTATAAGGCCTAATGGAAATCAAGGTTCTCTTTCAATAAGTACTTTATGCTGATTTGTAAATGGCTGATAATGCAGAAAAGAAATACTAAACAATTTTCAAAGATAAAGTTAGTAAATATTTCCAGTCTTTTGTAGAAGTATCACTCCTTAGAGAGTTTTATAATCTGGACCTTTTTTTTTTTTTAAATTTCAGGGCATATTTCTAAAAAGTCTTCCCCATTTTTAAAGGTAAGGTATCATTTTTGAAGCTAAGTCTATGGCAACTGCACTTAACTTTCAAAATCTAAAATCATGTAACTTTTGTAAAAATAAGTTGCTGGTTCTAGATCTTCAAGACAGTCTCTGGGGAAATCAAGGTCAACTGACACAACACAATACATAAAGACAATAGTCTATATCCTACTTTGGCAACTGAGATCTTAAAAGTTTTTGAGCCAACATCAAAGGTACAATTATTGTTCTCTTTGTCTAGAAAATGAAAGAAGAAAAGCAAAGCAAAAATAATTCTGTGAGCTCTGGTGGCCTAGTGGCAAAAAGTTGCATTGTAATCCAATATGTTAATGGTTCAAATCAACTAGATGATCCACTGGAGGAGAGGTAATGTCCTCCTGTGCGAGTCAGATCTGATTCAACAGTACACAGAGAGAGAGAGAGAGAGAGAATATACATACATACACACACACACAGAATTACTATATCCAAAGAACTAAATGGACCACATGAACCTGAGCATCCACCACTCTGAGAACAGAACTAGAACATGCCAGTTACCAGTAATGATCACTCTGAACTGATCACAGTAGGAAGGGCTTGATATGGTGGGTAAAAATATGGAACTAAAAAACATACTAGTCAAGCTTATTAGTCTAAAAGAGGCTGTGGAACCCCTAAAGTTCACCCTTGAATCACACATGGAACCTGGAGTAAAACTTAACTTACCCAGGTAAGGCAAAACAATAAAGAAAACTTAAAAAGATATTTTAAATTAGTTAGAACATTGACTTTCTACATCAGTTCCTGGAGTGCTGCTGGTGCAATGGTTAAGAATGTGGCTACTAATTAAAAGGGCAGTAAAGCTCAAACACACCAGTGGCTTAGTGAGAGAAAGAAAAGTCAGGATTTTCATAGATTTGCAGACTTGGAGACCTTATTAAGGCAGTTCTACTCCATCTGATTAAGTCAGAATCAACACAACAGCAATAGATTTGGGAAGGGAGTTGTTGTCTAATCTCTATTGATATTAACATGTCAGAACTTCAGGATTAAGGAGCCCCTTCTTCCTATAGTATATATAATATTATTACCAAAACATTGTTCTTTGATTTCCACTTAGGAATGAGAGGTGCTTTATCTTCTGTCCTCCACAGACCATGTGAAAAATCAAGTTTGCCAGTTACAACTCCCAGCCTCCAACCCTCTGCACACAGGTCTACTACTTGGTTGTTCCCAAACATTGGTTTTTGCAGCTCCAGATAATTATACCATCTATTACTTCTGCTCAGAATTCTTTCTTTCATTGTCTCTTCCTAACAAGGCAAATTCTGCTCTTCACCTAAGTCCTAACTCAGGTTTCCTTTCCTCTGATTTTTACATAACTGTGTATTTTATATGGTTTATTTTACAAGCACAATACTTACCATGCTATAAATATGTTTTATCCCTCTAGTCTGAGAGTATCTTAAGACCCTTGATGAAATGTCTGTAGCATCTAGCACTGAGAAGGGTTTGTGGATGGAACATAGTATTTATTTGTCTATTACAAAAGGCAGCAAAGTAGTTTTTATTTTTTAAAGAAGTTCTGCTACTTTAAAGTTCATTTTCTTTATCTAGAATGCAGTGAAAAAAGATTTCATGAACGCTATGTATATCTTATGTATACTCTGAATTTGGACCTTGACTCATTCTATTACCCATGGCAATACATCTACAGAGTCTGCAATAGACATTAACTCAAGTTATGCCTTTTTACCGGACTGAAGCAAGTAAATGATTATCCACAGTCTCCAATAGCCAGCTTAGTATAAACTTCAAATTTTATTTCACAAATATTCCTTATTAGATTCTTTTAAGTTCTTTATCCTTCGTTAGTTTTGTTGCTACACTTCTAAAATTACTGTCATAAAATATGGGAAGTAGCTTCCATGGCAAATAGGAGCGAATTCACTAGTTAAATTATACTATGCAATGGCATGTTGTACAGATAAAGATATGTTTGTAGATGTATTTTTATTTAGAAAAAGTTTATGAAAATGATTGACTACATACACATACACAAATACCAACACACACACACACACACAAAAAAAAAATACAAAGTCAGATATAAATTAACAAAATATCAGCATGGCTAACTCAGTGAAACTCTAGGGGCACACTGGTTAAGCATTTGGCTACTAATTAAATAGTCAGCAACATGAATCCACCAGCTACTTGGTGAGAGGGAGGTGTAGAAGTCTGTGTAAATATTGACAGCCTTGGAAATCGTATGGTACGATTCTGCTCTGGCCCACAGGGTTATTATGAGTTGGAACTGAAAAAATGGCAATAAATTTGGTTCCAGCTTACTTTTGAGAGATAAGTCTGCTTCTAATTTTCTTACTTAAACACTTTTCCAATAGTCTTAAATTTTCTAAAATGCATATATATATCACTACTTTCCTAAGCAAGGTGAGAGGTAAAGAACTATGAATGTACCTCTAAGGTGCTGGAGGTTTCAGTTGTAGAATTTCCAGTATTATTGCTTGAGTTTGAAGACACTGTTTCATTTTTGCCTTCATTATCTGACTTTTCATCGGAACTCATACATTCAATATCTGCATCAAAGCCTGTTGGATATCCCATTGCCTGCAATACCTGTAGAGATCACATTAAAATTCAGTTTTATTTCAACCTAGAGATCATAGAGAAGACATAAAAGGACTAAAGCAACAATTTCAAATTCACACATCTAGATCCATGAAGCACACTGCAGGAAGAACAAGATGGTAATAAGTCCACTAAACTTATTTAAACAAGTATACCTACCTGAAAGTTGCCATGGAGAAAAGGGAAAAACCTCTTCAGAATCATTATGTTCAAATAATGAGTGACCTGTAATCCTGACCTTGCATCTAGAACATTTAACATGGAGATGAAAGGTGGTTGTTGTTGTTATGTGTTGTCGAGTTGCTTGTCATAGTGACCCTATGTACAACCCTAAACTCTGCTCTGTCCTGTGCCAATCTCACTGTCTCCGACACACCAATCCTGATTGCCCCAGTCACTGAATCAGTCCACCTCAGAGAGGGCCTTCCCCTCCTGCGCCTGCCCTCCACCCTCCCAAGTATGATGTCCTTCTTCCATGACTGGTCTCTCTCCTAACAACATGACCAAAGAATGTCAGATGAAGCCTCAGAATCCTTGCCTCCAAGGAGCAGCCCAGTTTAACTCTTTCCAGGATGAATCTGTTTGTTTTCTTAGCAGTCCATGGTATCCTAAATACTCTTCTCTTCAACACCACAGCTCAAAGGCATCGATTCTCCTTCTATCCTCCCTAGTCATTGTCCAACTCTCTGATGCATAACAAGTGATTGCACAGACCATGGCCTGTATCAGATGCACCTTAGTCTCCAGAGAGATACCACTGCTCTTCAGTACTTTAGAGAGGTCCCTAACAGCAGACTTTTCCCATCTCAATATGTCTTTTAATTTCCTGGCTGCAGGTGTCAAGAGTGTTAATTATAGAGCCAAGCAGACTAAAGCTCTGAACAATCTCAATCTCTTCACCATGCATCCTGATGCTGCCAATTGGTCCAGTGGTGAGAATCTTTGTCTTCTTGACACTGAGTCTCAATCCATACTGAAGGCTGCAGTCCTTGACTCTCTGCAGCAAGCGCTTCAGGTCCTCCTCAGTTTCACCAAGCAGGGTTGTGTCATCAGCATAACGCAGATTGTTGATAGATCTTCCACCAATCCTGACCCCATATTTCTCCTCAAAGACCACAGCCTCCCAGATAATCTGTTCTGCACACAGGTTGAAAAGGTAGGGACACAGGATACATCCCTGGCGTATGCCCTTCTCAATTTTGAACCAAGCAGTGTTTTCTTGCTCTGTTCTGATGACTGCCTTTTGGTCCAAGTATAGGTTTTGCATTAGCACAATCAAATGCCTTTGTAAAATCAATGAAGCACAGATAGACATTCCTCTGGTACTCCCTGCTTTCAGCCAAGATCCATCTAACAGACCACCAACTACTCATATGCAAGTTCAAGCTGAAGCTGAGGAAAATTAAACCGAATCCATGGGAACCAAAAAAGAACTTTGAGTCTATCCCACCTGAATATCGGAACCATCTCAGGAATAGGTTTGAGGCCTTGAACATGAATGAGCAAAGACCAGATGAGCTGTGGGATGATATCAAGGGTATCATCCAAGAAGAGTGCAAACGTTCATTACAAAGACAGAAGAGGAAGAGAAGACCAAAATGGATGTCAGAAGAGACTCTGAAAATTGCACTGGAGTGCAGAGAAGCCAAAGCACAAGAAGAATTCAAGATACTAAAGAGCTGAAGAGAAGATTTCAAAAGGCAGTGAGGGATGACAAAGTAAAATATGACAAAGAAATGTGCAAGGAGTTGGAGTCAAAAAACCAAAAGGGTTGAACTCGCTCAGTATTTCTTAAGCTCAAGGAACTAAAGAACAAGTTCAAACCTCGAGTTGCTATAATAATCAAAGATGCTTTAGGCAGAATATTAAATGATACAGGAAATATTAAAAGAAGATGGAAAGAATATACTGAGTCACTGTATTGGCACACACGGAAGAGTTTAATAAAATAACTTATGAGCAAGAGCCTATGGTGATGAAAGAAGAAGTTCAGGCTGCTTAGAAAGAAATAGCAAAAAATAAGTCCCCAGGAATAGATGGTATACCAATTAGCATATTTCAGCTCACAGATGCTGCCCTGGATGTGCTCACCAAGTTGTGCCAAGAAATCCAGAGAACAACCACTTGGCCAACTGACTGGAAGAGATCTATATTTGTTCCCACTCCAAGGAAATGTCACCCAACTGAGTGTGGAAACTATAGAACAATATCATTGATTTCACATGCAAGCAAGATTCTAATGAAGATTATCCAAAAACGACTGGAACAGCACATCACCAGAGAACTGCCAGAAGTCCAGGCTGGATTTAAAAGAGGTCGTGGTACTAGGGATATTGTAGTTAATGTTAGATGTAGATGAAAGGGAAAGGCCAAATTAACCAGCAGAATATAGGGGAAGTTCAAGACGCACAATAGAAAATGTACACTGGAACAGAAAAACTGGAACTTGAAAATCTTTCTCCTCTGCTCCTCAATTTTCTAATTAGCAAAACAATATGACCAGATTAGTTGATTTGTAAATTCTTTGTCTCAATACATTAGAGGAACCTGGCTCATAAACTGTTTTACTTATTGATCTCCTTGTGTTCAACTTATACTTTAACTGAAATTCAAAAGAAAAGTTAAGTTGTCTCTATATTCTGTATCTATTTTCCATGATAAAAAAGCTAGGAATAATTTTAGGCTATTTTTACTATCATTGCCTTTCAAGGCTTAATTATTCTATCAATAGTTTCAATGTTTAAACTTACTTTTTCATTCAGAGATCTGGCATTTCTCATATTCTTTTGAAATTAAACTGTCAGAATACTGAGAGGGGTGTATATGTGTTATCTTTTTCTTTTATAGGCATGCACTTTTTAGTTGAATGTTTCTTACGGGTTGGAATTAACTCATGGGCAGTAAGGTTAGTTTGGTTTTCATTTCTAGGATTTACTGTATTTCAGATTTTTGAAAGAGAATAAATTCACCTGTATTTGGTTAGGCAGGTCTCTTTTATAGTAAGCTGCATTATAAATTACTAACTGAAGATTTGTATCAGAGGATTCAGAGAGAGGCTTCTAAAGGCACTTTTAATTGTTTCTATTTTAACTAATGATATATATAGGTTCCTGGAATTTAAAAGCAACATATTACTTCTATACAATCAACTATACCTATCTCTTTCTCTTTCACTCACTTCAATCTAGTTGGAGCTGAATCATAGATGACCACCCACAGCAGGATTTCAAAGGCTGCAAATCACACAGGAGGAGACTGCCCATTTTTCCTACAGAGCCACTGGTGGTTTCAAATCGCCTGCCTTTGGGTTGGCAGTACAATTCCTTACCTACTAGGCTACCTTACCTACTAGACTACCACATGCTTTAAAAAATTGTTACAACAGTTATATAAATAAGAATCCAGGAAGCCTTGCCTTTACGAACAAGGCATCTTCTAGAAAAGAATCTGCCAGTGCAAATAAAATAGTATTACTCTACACAAAATAAGTAAATTTCTGTACTAAAAGAATATGAAATAAACTTATCCAATTTATATGGAGAATCTGGCATTCTACTAAACATTTAAAATCAGAAATAAATTCTTTTTATTTAATTGAGAGTAAAGCCAAGCATCCTTGTCAATATCTTAAATTCTAAAAGCACTCAGATGCTCACCTTACCCTAAGGACACTAACATGATTTGGTTATATTCTCATTAATATTTTACACAGGAAACAGCTCACTAATGTTTGGATCATACAAATATGCTCTGCTTTAAAATTTCACATCTGAAAAAACAGCTACCAGTCTAAAATTAACACCACTGCTGTTGGTAGGTGTCACATGGTGATTCAAAGTGATCCTATAAACCAGCGAACAAAGCTGTGCTCTACCCTGCATCACACTCATGATATCCAACATGCTTGAGTTCACTGTTTTCTTAGTCACTGTGACAATTCATCTCGATAAGAATCATCCTCTGTTTCCTAAAGGATTAATGTCTTTTTCCAAGGACTGGTCTCATCTTAAAAACATGCCCAAAGTATGTGAGATGCAGTATCACCGTGCATGGTCAACCAGCACGAGCTGTCATGATCTCTTCAAAGTGATGCAGAGCAAAGACGTCTAAAGTTTTAACACTAAGGTATGCGTGATCCAAGCCATGGTCTTTTCAATTACTTGCTATGTATCTGAAAGTTAGACAATGCCTAAGGATGAAAGAATAAACATTGCTGCTTTTGAACTGTGGTGTTGAAGAAAAGCACTGAATATCCCATGGTCTGCCAAAAGGACAAACAAGTCTGTTTTACTTAGAGAAAGTGCATGTGTAACCAGGATGCTCCTTGGAAGCACGGACAGTGAAGCTTTGGTTCAAACTTTGGCTATGTCGTTAGGAGGGGACAGTCATTGGAGAATAACAGCATAAGAGAGGAAGACCTTCAACAAGATGGATTGACATTGTGACTGTAACAATGGGTTCAAGTATATTAGAGACAACAAGGATTGCACAAGCCAGGGCCAACCTCAAATCTGTTCAGAGGGTCATGAATCACAGTCAACTTGATGGCACATAACAACAACAACTACTAATGAAAAGTGCAAATCAAAAGGAAAGAGTTATCAAAATAAATATGAGATATCATCTTACTCCAGCTGGTGAGGTTGTGGAGACATTGGAACTCTTATTCATTGCTGGTGGAAATGTAAAATGGTACGACCACTTTGGAAGGCAGTCTGGTATTTTCTCAAAAAATTGGAAAGAGAAATACAATTTGACCCAGCAATTCCACTATAGAGAATGTACCATAAAGAAATCAGAACCACAACTCAAACAGATGTATGCAAACCCATGTTTATTGTTGCGTTATTTATAATAGCAAAGAGATGGAAATAACCCCAAGTGTCCATCAACAAATGGATAGGAAAATTATGGTACATTCACAAGAGATTATTATGTAGCACTGAAAAACAAGGAACTCATAAATATTCCACAATATGGGCAAGCGTGGAGGACATCATACTGAATGAAATATCTCCATCACAAAAGGACAAATACTGCATGCTGTTATAAAATAGGACAGACATGGGGTAGAAGGAAAAAGGGAAAAGAGTAGAGGTAATGAACACTACATTAGATCAGATGAGGGGAAGAACTGTCCAAATGGAATATTTAATTGGGTATTATATGTACGACAACAATCTAAAACCAGAGGTGCACTGAGGGAGGCTTTGAGGAAGGGGAAGGGAAGGGAGAGAATGTGGAACAATGAAAAAAATTCAATAAAATAAAAAAGCCAAGAGTCACAAATACATTTGGTTCATCCCAATAAAAACAAAAGACATTAAGTTTTTCCTAATTTATCATTTAGAGCTAAGTGACATAAAAAATTACTATTACTTCTCCTTCTCTTTTTCTTACACATCAAATTATTACTTTATTGGAGCAACTTAGCAAATTTTAAAATAGTTTACATAGCTGAGGCATAACCTCTCAAAAGACAGTGTCCAACCCCAAAACAACAAAATTAACAAAAATATTTCAAATTAAGTAAAAACTTCCCAAGGCTCTGGTACCAAAGTTTCACTGGCGTGAAGTCAGAGGAAAGGACCAGGCTCACATGGCGGAAATGATTTTTGATTCTTTGGTGTAATTTATCCTAATAGTTATAGACTCCCTAACCAAGTTACTGAGTGAGAAATGCAAGCATTTTTATATTGTGGGCATTACTTTCATAAATATATTAAGCTATGAATAGATTTGGCAGTATGTGGTATAGCCTTTATGAAGGACAATATGGCAAAAATGTCTGGCATATAACAGGCACTCAATACATTATTTAATGAATTAATGAATCATTCAAATGTTCTTTCCTCTTACCTTGTAATTCCATCTCTAGAAGATATTTTAAGGGATAATCAGATAACAAACAAACTGTAAGCACAAATCTAATAGAATTATCTGTACTCTAGTAGATTTAAAATAACGAAATATTAGCCCAGTTCAGTACGAATGAAATGCTACGCCATCAAATAAGAGCTATATTTATGTTAACTGTACAAAATTCACAATATATTTTTAGTAAAATGAAATAGTAAAATAGTATAGCCCTATTTTAAGTACAGGAAGCTCTAGTGTCATTGGTTAGAAGTAGTACTGGCAACCGAAAGGTATCTGATCCAAGTCCGCCAGCTGCTCAACGTAAAAAAGATGGGTCAATCTCCTCTACCTTTCCTGCTGAAAATCTGTTGAAGGGTCGGCTATTCGTTGGTTCCGACTCAACGGTACAAAACAACAATAATATATTAAGTATATTCATTACAGAGGCCCACCACTCCTTATCTGAAACCTTTGCAGCCAGGTTATGTTTTGAGAATTCATTATTTTTTATAGTTTAGAAAGTTAATTCTGCATATAGGCTATATATTTTGCAATATCCCTGTGTGGTCTCAGACATGCCTCATATTTGGGCAAAGAAATACATTAAGTTTTCATATTAAATTAAATAATAAGGACCAAAAGGAATCCCGTATCAATTCAGGTTAGATTTTGCCACCCAGTTAAGTTTATCAAACTTAGGGGAAAACCTTTTTTTCTATTTTCAATTTTTTTTTTAAATTCTGGAACTGCACATTCCCCTTCCCCTCCTTTTAAATTTCAAAGTTTGAGGGAAAAAAAACAGCAAACACCCCATATAAAATACTAATAATTATTTTCTCCAGATATTTAAATTATGGAGCTATTTTCCACTCATTTTTCTAAAATGTTTACATATACCATATTTATAATAAAACAAAGTCAGAAGGATTTATAGTAAATAAATTTTTAGGTTTTAGAAACCCAGATATATAAACAACACTGTGAAGACCTTAGAGAAACTGCCCATCTCAACAAAACAAAAACAAATGCATAGATCTATAAAGAATTTAAAAGAATTGAGATCTGAGAAAAGCTCTCTTATTCTCCTTCTCTTTTTTATCAAGTTGGAACGAACTCACAGTTGATCTTCCAGCAGATTCTCAGAAGGCTGTAAATAAAAGAGGCATGGCCTTTGAGTTAGTTAACAATTCCTTATGGACTACACCACTAGAGTTTTCATGTCAGAACGCTGTTATGAACTGTCACGTTAGAACCAGTTCACAGGTGACCCTCCAGAGAGTTTTCAGATATAAACTGCACAAGAGAAGACCATCTATCTTTCTCCCACAGAGCAGATGGTGGATTCAAATCACTTGCCTTGGGGTTGCCAGTACTAGTGCCTTAAAATGTTGAACTAAGGAAATCAAGCAAAAAGAGGTTTTTGCCTCTAGATTTCTCTTCTAATTTATTCTATCTGGATGGATCAGAAGTCTAATTTATTCTTTTTTTCAAACAACTCAATTCTCCATATTTCAGTTAGACAATAACTGAACTCTATATCCTAACTAAAAATTTTAGTGACTCACTGAGTCAAAACTGCTAATAATAAAGGTTTTTATAAGCAACAATGCTACAAAATTGCTGCACCAAAAATACTTTAAAGAGT
>NW_006399866.1:11000601-11018014 GCF_000299155.1 Elephantulus edwardii | reverse complement strand
CTGGGTTGTTTCCAACTCCTTGCTAGTGTGAAAAGAGCTGCGATAGACATGGGTGTGCATTTATCTGCTTGGATGTCAGTTATGGTCTCTTTGGGATATATTCCCAGTAGTGGAATTGCTGGGTCAAATGGTATCTCTATTTGTAACTATTTGAGAAAGCGCCATACGGCCTTCCACAGTGGTTGCACCACTTTACATTCCCACCAACAGTGAATAAGGGTTCCAGTTTCTCCACAACCTCGCCAGCATTTGTTGCTTGAGTAATTACCATATTTTTAATGTAGATCTCTTCAAGGAGAAATGTTCATTTGATCTGTATACCAAAATAATTTCTTTTCATAACTAATCATCTCTTATGTCATAGTTAAAAATTTGTATATTTCACAAGTTGCTTTGATGAGCTGTTAGAGCGCTTGTCATTTTTGCCATGTTTGTGTGTCATTTTCAGCACACATTACAAGCTACACTATTAAACTCTGGGGAGCTCTGGTAGAATAGCCTTATTTCTGAATTCACTTTTCTCCTCATTCAAGGCTTTCTTTTTCTGCCTCATTTTTAACTTAATACTATTTTCATTACACTTTAGGCATCACTTTCATACACAAGGTAGAACATAAATATCGCTTATTATTTTTATAACTTGGTTTTTCTTCTGCATTACTCTTACTGTTGTTGATTGCCGTCAAGTAGAACATGACTCATAGCTACTCTATGAAGAAAAGACTTAATGCCTTTCTATAACTATCATCATTTCTCCAAGTTTATAGTGTTTCCATAGGCATGTAGTTTAAGAAGTGGATGCCACTCCTGCTTCCAAACCTGTTTTACAACTGGGAGCTCCACCCAACACTGTGCACATTGGAACCATGATGGTATTTGACATCCCAATGGCATACGTTTCAGCATCACAGCAAACCCAGAATACCTCAATACAGCAAACTGACAGGGTGATGTACAAAGTAGAAGAATGTGTCTCCAAAACATAACAGTAGTCTCACTTAGCAGTAGTGAAGTGTCATCAAGTTGAATACAACTCATAGTGACCCTATGAACAAAAGACCTGAACTCTGTTTTATAATTAATATTTCTTTATAAAGTCCATAGTTACTCTTACTATATATTACATATTCACTTACTTATTGTCATTGTTTCAACCTTATCTATACCTGAATGCAAACTCCATGTGAGTAAAAACACTGTTCTGTTCATAGCTGCATCGCCAGAATCTAAATAGTGTTTATATGCTATATTAGTGAACACTTACAAAATGAGATGCACATAAAGGTAAGCTAATGATAGTTTAAACTTATACACAGACCTTGCTATTTGAGAATGTTCTATAAGTACACAAGCAAGACTGCTTCAATCCTGAATATTTCCTCCCATGGAAATGCTATGAAATATAGAAAATGCTCTCTACCATGATGGAGAAATATTTACACATAATATTGACACATTCATATTATGTTATTCATATATATACTGATACAGCCAATTGAGTATATTTTAAAATGCATTTATACAGTGTGACAACAACATAAAGAAATGAATCAACAAAATGGAAAAAGAGCAGAAGAAACCAATATGTAAGTATTATCTTTGCCTCAGTGACATGCAATTGGATAATTACAAAATCAAAATATAAGTTTAAAGCACTCCCTAAAAAAGACCAATGTTTTTATCTGAGTGACAAGTCTATTGATAGCCATTAAAATCTTAACATTCTGTTCAATTTCTATAGGGAAAGAAGTACCTTATTTATAGTAACAAAAAATTACAAAGGAAGAAAAATACTTTACCTTAACTGCTACATGAAGTTTTGCTGTCTTCTTAGATGGTCCTGAGGCTTCATATGTTGTCCCATCCACATCTACAGACATGGTGAAAACGGGGGCATGAACAGGGCCAGACTGAGATAACAGTTTATACTGAAGTCCAGGCCTGATCTGATTTAACCTCATTAGTGCATTCATAAGGTCTATTGCTTTACTGTCCAGGACTGTCAAAGAAAAAGGAATGAAGTAAGAAATGAGCTGGAAAATAATTTTTGTTTTAATCTGCACATGTCAAGGTGGCTAGTAATCAGAATAAATTTACTATGATTTTAGAAAGCAAGAATTTCAACAACACATAAGCTAACTTAAATCTGAAATTACTTTTATAGTTATTATGTCAATATATTTATATAAATAAGTATGACTATATGCATGACTATAACCGTATATTTTTAAATATTAATGTATCTCAAACAATAAAGCATATATAGGCAAAAAAGCCATAATCATCAACTTAACAGAGATCTAATTGTAAACATCTAATTCAAATCAATCATATTTTTCACTTTTTAATTTGTATTTTTCTATCTAAGACTATAAATCTTTTCTAATTCACATGTTATATATGAAAAGTAAGAATAAAATTTTAAATACTTTTCCTTAAGTTGCGTTTCATCTTCTTGTTTGGATCTTTATCATCCCCTAATCCATCCTCAAACGGCCTCTTTAGAGCTGAAGACCCAGAACCTGAAAATTAAAAATATATAGAGATTCCTCATAATTAAAACAATGCTTCTACTTACTTTACTAAATATAATGGTTGTATTCAGTATATATATATGCATGTATTCAAGTAGAAAAATCTTAGGAATCCTAAGGACTATACAATTTTTCATTAAATAAATTACTAAGCTATGGCACCAACAGCCAGGAAATCAAAAAAACTTATTGCGATGGGAAAGTCTGCTGTTAGAAACCTCTCTAAAGTACTCAAGAGCAACGGTGTCTCTCTGGAGACTAAGGTCCGCCTGATACAGGCCATGGTTTTTGCAATCACTTGTTAGGCATCAGAGAGTTGGACAATGACTAGGGAGGATAGAAGGAGAATTGACGCCTTTGAGCTGTGGTGCTGGAGAAGAATATTAAATGTACTATGGACTGCCAAGAAAACAGACAGATTCATTCTAGAGAGGGTTAAACCAGGCTGCTCCTGGGAGGCAAGGATTCTGGGGCTTCGTCTGACATACTTTGGACATGTTGTAAGGAGGGACAGGTCTTTAGAGAGGGACATCATGCTGGGTAGAGTAGAGGGACAGCGCAGGAGGGGAAGGCCCTCTACGAGCTGGATTGATTCGGTGACTGGGGTAATCGGGATGGGTGTGTCAGAGGCAATGCGACTGGCACAGGATAAAGCAGGGTTTAGGGCTGTTGTACATAGGGTCGCTATGAGTTGCAAACGACTCGACGGCACATAACAACAACAACAAGCTAATTTATTTAATTACCCTTCTAAATGCAAAAATTTTGAAAGTAAATCTTTCTGAAAACAATTGTTATTTTTTCAATATTTATATTTTCATGTATTCATATGAACATGGACAAATACTCATTTGTTAACATATGTATATATGTGAACACAAAGACATCTGGAAGCATATATGCAAAATGTTAAAGACAGTTCTCTCTGGTAGAATATTCCCTTTAATTTTCAAATTATTTCTATGATTTAGCTCTTTACTCAATGTGGTGGTGGCAGCAGTGGTGGTGTTTTGTATGGGAGAGTTGGAACCAACACACTGCTGACCCTCTGGCAGGTTTTCAGAAGCAGTTAATTGTCCATACTTCTCCCGCGAAGCAGCTGGTGACCTCAAACTGAATGAATTCTTCTGAATGTCAAGCTTCTTGACACTAGGTCACCAAAGCTCCTACTCAATGTATACATGTTAAAAAGTCACATGTTAAATCATATGCTTTTAATATTCTGTCTGCTCAGGTAATGTTATTTAATATTTTATTTACACTTCACCTCTTCCATAAAACTTTCATTAATTTTTATTAAAGAAGTCTGTGGTATCAGAAATATAAAGTACATTTGTGTTCTTACATTGTCCATTTCACATAGTTCTTGTGTGTCCCTACAGCTCTTTGAAGGTTAAATATAATCCTTCCATGTTTTCTATCGTAACTACCAAAAAACACAGAAACCGTATAAAGGGTATGAAATAAAACTACTGAATTGATAGTAATCAATTTCTTGGATAAAGTATCTGGTTAATAACAATGTCAGGCATAAAAGTAGGATTGTGGCTATCCAACTTAAAGAATCAGAGATTACGTTCATGGTCTATCTAAGAAACTTCAAAGAACTCGGAACCTTCACAGAGTTGGAGAATATTTTTAACTAAGTCTCCGTTAAAAGTTGGTTGTTGGGTTTTCTTAAAAAAAGAAAAGTGGGAGGGGGAAAGAGAGAGTATACTCAAGAGATTTGTATCATAAGATTTCCAGCAAAAACCTGTAATACTGAGATAATGATATATTCCCTAATCACCAAGATTTATTATTTCCTGGGGTAAATACTGCAGTTTTCCTTGAGTCAGTCAATACTTTCCACTCAGATCAATCAATCTTGATTTTTCTCTTCAACAGAAGGCAATATCTGCTCAGTAATGCATTTCATACACATTACAAAATGCAGTCTTTAAAAAATAAAGTTAAAAGGAACTATATACTCTTCTCATGAGCAGCCTCAGGTGATCTCTCAAAATGGTTCGCTACACACTTGACCTGGAAAATCCCACAAAATCATCCGTATCAAGAGGCTCCAATATCTGGGTCCATTTTAAGAACACCTGGGAAACTGCCCAGGCCATCAAGAGTATGCGTATCTAGAAAGCCACCAAATATCTGAACAATGTCACTTTGCAAAAGCAGTGTGTGCCATTCCGACATTACAATAGTTGTGCTGGTAGATATGAAATGGTCAAATAGAAACTGGACACACTGTCAGTGGCTCAAAAAAAGTGATGAGTTTTTGCTGCACATGCTTAAAAATGCAGACAGCAATGCTGAACTTAAGGGTTTAGATGTCAATTCTCTGGTCATTGACTGAGCACATCAAGGTGAACAAACCTCCCTACGTAAGAGCTCATGGTCAGATTAACCCCTAACATGAGCTCCCCCTGCATACTGAGGTGATACTTACTGAAAAGGAACAGATTATTCCTAAAACAGAGGAGAAGGTTGTCCAGAAGAAAAAACATCTCCCAGAAGAAACAAAAACTTATGGCTCTGGAATAAATGCTTCAGAATCAAATACAATTCAAATAACTCTTTAAAAAAAAGGAACTATGTTATTCAAACACTCGCCTACTTATTCAGTTCATTACCTCCCTTAATGCCTAGAAATCACAGAACAGCTTAAATCCACATATCTATTCTCTAAATCCTGCATATAGAGAGCATCATAGGTTAAAGTCTCATTCTACCATCTTGGTCACTAGAAAAAGGATATAAAGTCACCATATCATTATTCTAATGGGGGGCGGGGGGCAGCAAAGGTGTAACCTGTGTAACTGTGGTGTCAGATGCCCTTAAGTAGAATACAATTCAAAGTGAGCCTAGGAACAACAGATAGAAACCTTGCCCTATCCCATGCCATCCTCACAATCTCTGTCCTACTCAAACCTATTGTTGCATTGACTGTGTCAATCCCACTTTCTTCAGTTTCTAGTAATGAGAGTAATTTCTAACACAAATTTTTTTAAAACACTGCATTGTTCTTAGTATTTCAGCTATATAAATTCTTATTTAATCCTCACAGTACTTTTATCATCTCAAAATAAAATTGCACACCAACATATGTTTAGTCAGAAAATCAAAAGGGATGAACTTGCTCAGCATTCCTTAAGCTGAAGGAACTCTAGAACAAATTCAAGCCTCAAGATGCAATACTTAAGAACGCTGAGATCAGAATGTTGAATGACCCAAGAAGCATTAAAAGAAGAATGAAGGAGTACAGAGAGGCACTATACCAAAAAAGAATTGACTGGCACGGAATAACATATGATAGCCTATGGTGATGAAGGAGGAAGTTCAAGCTGCTCTGAAAGAAATGGCAAAATAAAAGGCCACAAAAACTGATGGAATACCAATTGCCATATTAGAGCAAAGAGATACCTCACCAAGGTACTCTGCCAAGAAATCTGGAGGACCACTATCTGGCAACAGACTGGAAGAGATATGTATTTATTCCATTCCCAAAAAAACAGTGACCCAACAGAGTGTGGAAATTATTGAATGATATCACTTATATCACATGACAGCAAGATCCTGCTGAAGATTATACAGAATCGACTGAACAATACATCAGCAAAGAACTTCCAGATGTGTAGGCTGGGTTTAGAGGGGCCATGGCACTAGGGACTTTATAGCCAATGTTAGGTGGATCTTAGCTGAAAGTAGAGAGTACCAGAGGAATGTCCCATCTGTATTTCATTGACTATGCAAAAGCATTTGACCGTGTGGATCACAACAAATTGGGGCTAACACTGAGAAGAATCGGAATCCTGGAACACTTAATTGTGCTCAAGTAAAACCTATACTTGGACCAGGAAGCACTAGTCAGAAGAGAGCAGGGAAAGAAGCACTGCATGGTTCAGAATCAGGAAAGGTGTGCATCAGGGATGCAGTCTATCTCTATACCTTTTTCATCTATATGCAGAACAGATCATCTGGGAAGCTGGACATTATGAGGAGGAATGCTGCATCAGGATTGGAAGAAGATTCATTAACAACCTGTGTTATGCAGACAACACAACCTTGCTTGCTGAAACTAAAGAGGACATGAGGTGTTTGCTGTGGAAGATCAAGGACTCTAGTCTTCACTATGGATTGAAGCTCAACAACAAGAAAACAAAGATTCTCACCACTAGGACAACTGGCAGCTCCATGACAGAGAAGAGATTGAGACTGTTGGTAACTTCAGCTTGCTTGGTTCCATAATAAACACTCTTGGCACCAGCAATCAAGAAATCAAAAGGCAAATTGCATTGGGGAAGTATGCTGTCAGGGATCTCTCTAGATTACCGAAGAGCCAACGATGTCAATTATGAGACTAAGGAGTGCCTGTTCCAGGCCATGGTCTTCACAATTACCTGCTACGTATCAGAGAGTTGGGCAATAACTAAGATTGATAGAAGCAGGATCATTGCCTTTGACTTGTGGTGCTGGAGAAGAGTGTGGAATATACCATGAACTGCCAGGAGAACAAGCAAGTCTGTCCTGGAGAAGGTGAAACTAATTTGCTCCCTGGAGGCAAGGATTTTGAGGCTCCATCTCATATACTTTGGGCACGTGGCCAGGAAGGACCAGTCCTTGGAGAAGGTACATCATGCTTGGACAGGTGGAGGGACAACGCAGGAGAGGAAGACCCAGGATGAGATGGATTGACTCAGTGACTGAAGCAATGGGATTAGGTCTGTTGGAGACAATGAGACTGGTGCAGGATAGGGCAGCTTTCAGTGCTAATGCACACAGGGTAGCTATGGGTCACAGGCTATTCAATAGCACCTAACAATAACAACGTACAATTTTCAAGTGTCAGACAAGGAACAAAACAATGTCCCTGTCATCAAAAGAATTCTGTCAAAGGAGTAGAAATTAATTTCAATGTGTCAGATGATGGAGTAAAATGGGGGGGAGGATATAATAATAATGACAAAAGGAGAATGATCCTATTTTATATTGATTAGCTGACCCTACAGTGAAGAAATGAATAAAGCCAAAAAGTGAGCTATGCATTTCTTTAGAAAAAACTGAAAATTCAGCAAGTGCAAAGATCTTAAAACAAGACTATGCTAAAAAACAGTATTTATTAAAGCCTAAGTGATCAGAATGGTATGAATAAGGAAGGGACAGTAGTGACTGAGTACAATCAGACCATATCAGTAGTTCTCAACACTACTGTGGTCAGAAACCTTCAACTACTAGAGACCCTAGAACAACAGATCTGAAGCCTGCCCTACTACCCTGCACCATCCTCAGGATCTATCATACGCTCCAGCCCACTATGTAAAGTAACTGTGTCAATTCATCTTGTTGAGGGTTTTACTCTCTTTCTCTGATACTTCATCTTTTCCAAATGATGCCCTCCTCCAAAGATCAGTCCCTTCTAAAAACGTGCTCAAAGTATGTGAGTCAAAGTTTCATCATTCCTGCTTGCTATTGTTGAGTTTTCCTCCTATCCTGAAGCCAGATTTTTCTTGGTGTAGTTCTGATTCTCAAATTAACTGTTCAGCATATAGATAAATTAGATATGAAGAAACGATCCAAACTTGATACACATCTTTCCTGACTTTAAATTGTGCGCTGTTCCCTCATTCTGTTTGGACAATAAACTTCTTCATCTGTGTATGGATTTCCCATCAGCACAACTAAGTGTTCTGGGACTTCCACTCTTCTCAAGGAGCTGTGGTGGTCTACTTACAAGAAGTTGCTCTATAACCCTAAAGGCATGTGGTTTGCATCCAGCATCTTCTCCACAGGAGAAGGATGGGCAAACTCCTCCCATGCAACTAACTGCCTCGGAAAAACCCACGACAGGGTCAGCTATGGGTTGGTTCCAACTTGCCAGTATACAAAAAGAAGAAAACCATCTTTCTGATATTCTCTGTGCTTTCAGCCAAAATCCATTTGACATCAGCAATACTGCTCCTGCCATGACCTCTAAATCCAGGATGAATTTCTGGCAGTTATCTGTCAATGCACAACTGTTGCAGTATTTCTTCCCCCAACCCAACTCCCAGTCTTTATTAAGACATTTCTTGCATATGATATTGTTTCTTCATTTCCACATTCTATTAGATTGTTGTTTTGTTGTTATGTGCCGTCGAGCCGCCTGCGACTCATAGCGACCCTATGTACAACAGCACTAAACTCCACTCTGTCCTGTGCCAATTGCACTGTCTCTGACACACACTCCCATCCCAATTATCCCAGTCACTGAATCAATCCACCTCATAGAGGGCCTTCCTCTACTGAGCTGTCCCTCCATCCTCCCAAGCATGATGTCCCTCTCTAAGGACCGGTCTCTCCTCACAACATGTCCAAAGTATGTTAGACGGAGCCCCAGAATCCTTGCCTCCAAGGAGCCATCCGGTTTAACCCTTTCCAGGACAAATCTGTTTGTTTTCCTAGCAGTCCATGGTATTCTCAGTACTCTTCTCCAGCACCACAGCTCAAAGGCATCAATTCTCCTTCTATCCTCCTTGGTCATTGTCCAACTCTCTGATGCCTAACAGGTGATTGCGAAGACCATGGCCTGTATCAGACGCACCTTAGTCTCCCGAGAGATACCACTGCTCTTCAGCACATAATCTAATAGATGTATGTAAAATATACATCTATTAGATTACAGTTTGTAAAAAAAAAAAAATTAGGTACAATTATGGATCTCTTCCCACAACACTGACCTGGTAGCTATCTTCCAAATTTTTTGGTCTGGACTCTTGAGTAAAACATCCAGAGCTGCAACTGTCTATTTTAATATGCTGACTAGTATTCTATCAGTTCTTGTGGCTCCCCTCTCCACTTCCCCACCTGCCAATGAGTTCAATGCTAATTGAACTTCCTGCTTTAATAACATTAGTTTTTGATCATGCATTACTTCCTGAAATGTTACACTGTCTACCAATTCTTTGATACAATGATTCTATGTATCCCTTTCATCTTCTTTTGATGATTCCTGCATCAGTCAAGACGCTTCCCATGGAATCCTTCAGTATGAATACATAAAACTTTCTTCCTTTCTTTGAGCTTGAGAAGTAGTAAGTGGCTTTCTAATTCTTTTTCTTTCTCTTTTGGCTTTCTAACTCCAGCTCCTTGCACATTTCTGTAAAATATTTTGAACGTCTTGAGGCATCGTTTAAAATCTTCTGTTCAGCTCTTTTATTTCAGCATTTTTTTCATTTGTATTGGCCACTCTACATTTCTAGTGTAATTCTCAGTCTTTTCCAATATACATTTTGGCCTTTTCTTTCTTCCAGGTCTTTTTAATAACCTTTTGCTTTTCTCCATGCATAATATCCTTGATGTCAACCCACAACTTATCTGGTCTTAGATCATTAGTGTTCAATGCATCAAATCTATTTTTAAGATGGGTTTTCAATTCATGTACGAGAAACTCAAGGTTGTATTTTGTTTCTTATGGGCTTGATTCCATTTTCTAAAATGTTACATAAGTAACTGAGGGCCATTTTAACAGTCAGCTCCTGGCTTTCACTATGGATAATGATCTTATCCATTGTCTCTTTGCACAGATGTAGTTTATCTGATTTCTGTGTAGTACAACAGCTGAGGTCTATGTATAAGGCCCACGTATAAACATTTATGTTTTTTGAAAAAGGTTATTTTCTATTAATAAATCAAGATTTTAATCCAATTTAATCATTCTATCTCCAGCCTCATTTCTATCACCAATCCTTTATTTTCAAATTACTAGTCCTCTGCCTTTGTTTCTATTGGGTTTTTTTTTCCCGGGGGGTGGGGGGGCTGTACTTAATAAATGGTCACACTCAGCCCCAATAAGCATTCTTCCAGCCCTCACTCTACAACCTGCCTTTAGATGCAGCTCACAGTATGAAAAGGAAATCCCAAGTTCCTTAATTCAGGCCAGCATTGCCACTGAACATCCCACACCACACACGGCATCAAGGTCTGTGTCCTGAGAGGCCCCTGAAAGTTTTGTGGGGCCTGCCCAGCCCCAGGCCTCTGTTCCTGAGACCCCAGTCGCAGGGAAAGGACCCCTGTCCTCTGCTATCAGCTGTGGGAAGAATATATCTCCACTTCAAGACTTGGCTGGGAATCCTACCTACTTCCTGAGTAGAAACTCTTGTTTTGGAAACACCACAGGCCCCATCACAGCAGTCAATGATGCCAAGAGAGCACACAGCAGCAGCAGAACACCTTCTAGGCCGTCAGGGACCCACTACTGCGGTTCCCCGTGGGGTTGACCTTATTGTCTTTGGAAGATTTAAGGAAACTGACACTGGTTCAATCTTGGTCCAGTTGGTTTTTCCTCATCAGAGGTGTACTCCAGCTGAAACAGCTTCAGGGAGATGATGTCCTGATTGTCAAATAAGTGCTGGCAGAGGCCCTGAAGTAGTAGCCAGTGGGCAGACACACATCAGTGATGTCAATGCACCATCTCTGTCCAGTGCCCATCCTTGCTGTGGTTGTAGGACTGGGAGCCATTGTTCACCAGCACCAAGATATACAGGTACACAGATACAGGGGTCTCATCATTGGGATACATGTTCAGGAAGGTGGCTAAGCCATGGAAGTTGTCTTTGCTTCCAAACACAAGCCCTAATACAAAGCGATCACCAGTGTTACCACAAGGCAATGCCATGCAGATTCTTCTTCCCTGTGCCATGGACTTTGACACTGACCTCCCAGTACTGGAGGAAGCAGGACCAGTGATTCCAGATAGAACTCTCTTTGCTGTGTTCATCAAGAGTTAGTTGCATGTACTGGCTCGTGAGCATAGTACCGTCCTGGATGTCTCAAAGGGGCATGGAGTTCGAACCGAATCCTAGATAAGGTTTGATGAAAAGAATGCTCCCACTTAAGGTGTTCACTGCTACCAGCAGCCTCAATAGCAGAAGGACAAGAAGTAGAAGGTGTGTGGAGGGTCCAGGGCCAGGAAGCCTAGACCTCCCCGGGTAACTCCAGCCCCAGAGCCAAATCCATCTTTCCACTGCCATTTTCCTCTTCTCTCACCACTCTTGTTTCTACCTGAATACAAATTGTGTATTCTAATTACCAATTATTAATACATACTGACTGCATATTTGACTAATTTCACACTGCACAAGTTGGTAGAAATCCTCAATTTCTTCATCTTTGGCTTTAGAGATTGGTGCGTATATTTGAGTAATATTTGTGTTAATAGGTCTGTATAGTATTTATCACCCAAAGCACTGTACTTCAGGATAGATCAAGAAATGTTCTTTTTTATGATGAATCTAATACTATTCTTAAATTTGTCATTCCCAGCATAAGGGTCTTATGGTTGACTGATTAAAAAGGCCAATACCACCCTATCTCAGCTCCCAAATGTCAAAGACGTCAATCTTTCATGCTCTACTTCTTTTTTGAGAAGCTCCAATTTTCCTAGATTCATACATCTCATGTTTCAGTTATTAAAAGATGATTTCAGCTTTCTCTCATTTTTTTATCTATTCCAATCTAAGGGGTTCTATTTCCATAACCGTATCTACTAATGTTCATTTGTTCACAAGGTTTTAGACGGACAATTATTTCAAAAGTGGATAGTCAACCCCTTGTCTTAGTCTTAGTCTGCAACCTACACTGAACCCTGTCCCACCATGGATACCTCTGCCAGTATTTCAAATACCAATGTACTTCTCAACACTGTCGTCGTCGTTGTTGTTGTTGTTGTTGTTGTTATGTGCCGTCTAGTTGTTTGCGACTCATAGTGACCCTATGTACAACAGCCCTAAACCCTGCTCTAGCCTATGCCAATCGCATTGCCTCTGACACACCCATTCGGATTACCCCAGTCACTGAATCAATCCAGCTCATAGAGGGCCTTCCCCTCCTGCGCTGTCCCTCCACCCTACCAAGCAAAATGTCTCTCTCCAAGGATCTGTCCCTCCTTACAACATGTCCAAAGTATGTCAGAGGAAGCCCCAGAATCCTTGCCTCCAAAGGGGCAGCCTGCTTTAACACTCTTTAGGATGAATCTGTTTGTTTTCTTGGCAGTCCATAGTACATTCAATACTCTTCTCCAGCACCACAGCTCAAAGGCATCAATTCTCCTTCTATCCTCCCTAGTCATTGTCCAACTCTCTGATGCATAAGAAGTGATTGCAAAGACCATGGCCTGTATCAGGCGCACCTTGGTCTCCAGAGAGACACCGTTGCTCTTCAGTACTTTAGAGAGGTCCCTAACAGCTTCCCATCATAATACGTTTTTTGATTTCCTGGCTGCTGGTGCCAAGAGTGTTGACTGTGGAGCTGAGCAACCTGAAGCTGTGAACAATTTCAATCTCTTCACCATCCATACTGATACTATCAATTGGTCCAGTGGTGAGAATCTTTGTCTTCTTGACATTGAGCCTCAGTCCATACTGAAGGCTGCAGTCCTTGACCCTCTGCAGCAAGTGTATGAGGTCCTCCTCAATTTAGGCAAGCAGGGTTGTGTCATCTGCATAACGCAGATGGTTAATAGATCTTCCACCAATCCTGACGTCACACTTCTCCTCATACAACCCAGCCTCTAGGATAATCTGCTCTGCATACAGGTTGAAAAGGTATAGAAATAGGACACATCCCTGGCGTACACTCTTCCCAATTTTGAACCATGCGGTGTTACCCTGCTCTGTTCTGACGACTGCCTCTTGGTCCAAGTATAGGTTTTGCATTAGCACGATTAAATGTTCTGGGATTCCCATTCTTCTCAGAGTCAACCACTGTTTGTTATGATCCACACAGTCAAACGCCTTTGCATAATCAATGAAACACAGACATTCCTTTGGTATTCCCTGCTTTCAGCTAAGATCCATCTAACATCAGCTACAATATCCCTCGTACCATGACCCCTTCTAAACCTAGCCTGGACTTCTGGCAGTTCTCTGGTGATGTGCTGTTCCAGTTGTTTTTGGACAATCTTTAGTAGAATCTTGCTTGCATGTGAAATCAATGATATTGTTCTATAGTTTCCGCACTCAGCTGGGTCACCCTTCTTTGGAATGGGAACAAATATAGATCTCTTCCAATCAGTTGGCCAAGTGGTTGTTCTCCAGATTTCTTGGCACAACTTGGTGAGCACATCCAGGGCAGCATCTGTTAGCTGAAATATGTCAATTGGTATACCATCTATTCCTGGGGACTTATTTCTTGCTATTTCCTTCAAAGCAGCTTCAACTTCTTCCTTCATCAACATAGGCTCTTGCTCAAATATTATTTCATTAAACTCTTCTGTATCTGCCAATTTCTTTTGATACAATGACTCAGTATATTCCTTCCATCTTCTTTTAATACCTCCTGGATCAATTAATATTCTGCCTAAAGCATCCTTGATTATAGAAACTCTAAGTTTTAATTTGTTCTTCAGTTCCTTGAGCTTAAGAAATGCAACACTCGCTGCCATTAACTCAAAGGAATGTTCATAAAAAGAATGTGCTACTTCCAGTGAAAAATAAATTAGATAACCTTTTTAATGAAAGCAACTGGAAAGCTGAACAAAATTATCTGTTCCTAAACGATGGAGAAATAGGGAGCTAAGATTTGAGAGATGAAGAAACCCCAGCATTGGAAGCCATATTTCTCTTAAGGACATCTTTCAAAACTAGAAAAGTTGGGTAAGGAATTTCCACAGAATCCTGAGTTTCAAGTGCCCCAAAATGAACTTTAGTGGTAAGAAACTACACTGAAATACCAATGGCATGCGGTTCAAATCCACCACCTGTTCCATGGGAGAAGGAGGAGCAATCTCCTCCCAAGTAATTAACAGCCTCTGAAAACCCATTAGAGGGTCAGCTACAAGTTCTTCCAACTGGATGGTACTCAACAACAATGGAAAGTCTGCTAAATTACCATATCCTGGGTTGACCTCTAAAGGATTATACAGTTAGAACTGAGATTAACTGGAAATAGTCTAGACCTCACAAAGAATGAAATCCATCTTCATATAATCTTAATATCGCCGACTGCACTATTGCCAGTTATACTGGTCATTCCCCAGAAAAAAAACAGTCTCCCTGAAGGAAGACAACATTGCTTTAGGGTTTAATTTTTCATTTAAATTCTCTAATAATTTTATTTCCTTTTTTAAAAAACTAAATTTCATTTTAAGTCTTCAAATTTCTAAAAAAAAATAAAGATTGGTGCATACAAGAAACTGGTATTTCTCAAAGGCATTGTACTAAATGGAGGGGGGAAAGATCTCAAGTCACACACATACTGTGTTAATTCCATCTGGAGGGTAGCGTGGGTAAAGAGGAGGTATGAAGGAGATCTTTCTGGTGATAAGGCAGTTCTGTATTGTGTTTGTGGTGCTGATCTTATCAGTCTACAAATACGATAAAACAGTATGTAACTTAAACACACAAAATTTGCTGTATTTGATATTGCAATTGAGTTATAAATACATAATTACTAAGAAATACTAAGTTAAAAAACAGGGTAGGGGGCTCTATGTTTTCTTTGCAGTATTTCTGCAAATCTACCATTATCTGAAAGTAAAAAGAAAAAAATACTGGGGAGGGGGAAAGAACTGCTGCTTTGTTGATAACATTCCATACAGCTATAATGACAAGAGGAATTTGGATTTTAGACATCTTAAGTATGAGAGGGACTTTGACTGCCCATGGAATACAGACAAACAGACATGTCTTAGAGAAAATGCAACCAGAACGCCCCTTGGAGGCAAAGGTCACAAAGCTTCATCTCACGTACTTTGGGCCTACTGTTAGGCGAGGTCATTCCTTGGAAAGGAATCATGCTTGGAAATAGTTAGCCAAAGAGAGGAAGAACCTCAATGAGATATACTGATACAGTAACTGCAGCAATGGGCTCAGTGTGTCCAAAACGATGAGGATGGTACAGGATAGGACAGAGTTCAGATCTGTTGTTCAAAGAGTCATTATGAGTTGTTGACTACTCTTCCTCCAATCCTGATGCCACATTTCTTCCTCATATTGCCCAGCATCCTGGATGATCTGTTCTGAATAGAGATTGAGAAGGTATGGAGACAGAATACACTCCTGGCGGACACCTTTCCTGATTTAGAATCCATGCAGTGTCTCTTGCTCTGTTCTGAACACTGCCTCCTGGTCCAAATACAGGTTTTGCGTAAGCACAATCAAATGTTCTTGGATTCTCATTCTTCTCAAAGTAATCCACACAGTCAAATGACATCATAAGGATTTTAAATCTCTGTCAGTAATTCTGTGTCACGCCCTTCTCATGGAAGAAAATGGCTTTCATTCCAAAAATACTTCCTATTTTTAGTATGTTTGCAATAATGATGTGGTAGGACATGTGGTACTCCTTTTCTCTAAAAGGTCAGAGCCTAAGTAATTGTCAAATTTTTTGGTGTTGGAAGTCCTTTTTAAATTCTTTTAAAAAATCACTGAAGTCCACAGGAGCTTTGTTTTGTGGGTATGTCACTATTTAGCATACTATAAAGTATTTTTAAAATACAAAGAAAATATTGCATAAAACATCAGAAACAATTTGTTATCATGCATCATTTGTCAACTCTGGAAAGCTGTACTGTAACATTCATGAAAAGAAGTAAAAAATGAAAAAAAAAAAAACATTGTTGGTACATTACTTAAACAGTTCTGGCCCTGCAGACTCCCTTAAAACTCTTTGGACCCACTTGAAATTTTATTGTCTAAATAGACTAAACAACAGCACTAATTTAGACACAAAGTAGGGACATTTGATACTCAGGGAAGTCAATCTATCAAGTGATAAACATCTGATTTTCCAATACAAACTTGAAAGAAAAAATATATTTTTAAAGAGGTTAACTTTCTGTATATTTATCCAGTGGTGTTTTAACAGGACTGAATGTCTTCTAACAAGGAATATATGAGTGTCAGGTCTAGAGGGAAGGCTTTCTCTGTCCACTCTAAAGATACTTGTCTCTTTTCATTGTCTGTGGTTCCAGCATTCCTCAGAGATGTACTTTTGTCTTGGCATCACTCCTTCTGGGAGATCCAGGAGCTTTTCAGCACAGGAATCCAAAAGATACACGAATAAAATAATGCAGGTAATGGAGGCTACATCCAAGAGAAATCTTCATTACATGGGGTCAAGAGTGGGGCCTTAACAATTACTAGTCATGCATCAGAGAACTGGACAACGACTAAGAACAGAAGAAAAATCAATGCCACTGAGTCGTGTTGCAAGCGAAGAGTACTGATTATACCATGGAGTGCAAAGAGAAAAAACAGGTTCATCCTGGAGAGGGTGAAGCCTGACTGACTGATCCTTGGAAGTAAGGATTTTGATGCTTTATCTAACATACTTGGGCGTGCTGCAGGAGGGAAGACTCCTTAGAGAAGGACATTGTGCATGGTAAGGTTGAGGGACAACACAGAGAGAAACATCCTTGACAGAATGGATTGACTCAGTGACTGGGTTAATGGGGGTAGGCGTGTCAGAGACAATGAAAAAGGCTCAAGATAAAGCAAGTTTCAGAGCTGTTGTCAAAAGGGATATTATAAGTTGCAAGTGACTTGATGGCACATAACTCATCCTAATTTCCTTATAACTGATCAAATAATATCTCAGGGTACCAAAATAGATAATTTACAGAGCTATCAAAACAACGAAACACACGGCTTCACAAAATTTATACAAACTTTGGAAGATATAATTAAACTAACAATAATCCATCATTTGTTGTTGTTGTTGTTATGTGCCGTAGAGTCGCTTGTGACTCACAGCGACCCTATGTACAACAGCCCTAAACTCTGCTCTGCCCTATGCCAATCGCACTGTCTCTGACACTCCAATCCCAATTATCCCAGTCACTGAATCAATCCATCTCATAGAGGGTCTTCCCCTCCTGCAATGTCCCTCCACCCTCCCAAGCATGATGT